>NC_069505.1:119964602-120079602 GCF_027579735.1 Bombina bombina
CAAATTCACACACCTAATACACATTGCAATAATATTAATTGCTAATAAAGCACACCTGAACACTATTTACAACGCAAATAGGTACATCATTAAACATTTACACAGGGTATATAAGCACCACACAAGCATGGCTTCTTTGACTGTGTTGCTGTTGGGTCTTTGGAGATTGGAGGTTTAAGAATAGAGAGTTTGCGAATTTTTGAGAGTTAGTGTTAGCGTGAGAGAGTCAGTTGGTAGTGTTAGCGTGAGAGAGTGAGTGAGTTAGTGGTAGTTAGTGGGAGTGGGAGAGAGTCTGTTAGTGGGAGCGTGAGTGAGTTAGTGGGAGTTATTAGTGAGAGTTGTTAGTGTGAGCGTCAGTTAGTGGTAGTTAGTGAGCGTTAGTGGGAGTGTTTGTTAGTGAGAATTAGAAGTAGTGTGAGTTAGCGAGCGAGTGATTTTTCTGTACACTTAACACATTTACACGCAAACACATTCAATACATACATACACTTATCAATAACACTACATACACTCCATACCCCCTACCCCCTCATACTACACTCCATACCCCATTCCTTGTAGTCCCATTCCCTTTCATCCCATTTACTCTTATCCCATACCCCATACCCATCCCATACCCATCCCCTAGTTACATTTAGTTTACATATCCTCCTTTTAGTCTTATTCTTTTCGTTTATTTAAAGACTCCTTACCCTCTTTGTTTTTTACATCCCTCTCACACTTTAAGCACCTTTTTTGTCTTTTTAGTTCTTTATTTTGACCCCCTTTAATTTCATCACACTCACTTTTTGTTTGATTATTTGGGGTTTAGTTTAGGGAAGAGATGGAGGCCAGGCAGGGGACAGGTAGAGGGGGGAGTAGAGGGAGGGGGAGAGGAACAGGGCAGGAAGGGGGGCAGGAAGCGGGGGTGGAAGCGGTGGGTGGACCCAGCCACTTGGTTCAAGATGACCAAGTGGCTGGGCCCAGTGGCGGTCAGAGTAGGGCTTCACAGTCCGGGAAACAGAGGGCATCATCACAGGGGAAGGCCAAGGCGACCAGGGAGGCGAGGTTTTCGATGGAGGAGAAGGAGGCCCTCGTAGAGGCCTATATGGCCAGGCATAGGATGCTGCAGCACCAAAAGACCACCCCGACTGACAGGAGGAGGCTCTGGAACGAGATTAGGAATGCAGTCAATGCAGTGGGTGGCCGGAACCGCGATATGGATTCTATCAAACATCGGTACCGGGACTGTAAACTTGAACTGAAAAAAAAGTTAAGCCTGGAGGCCCGACATGCCGCAGGGACCGGTGGCGGCCCTGCCATTGAAATGGACTACTGCCGATGGGAGGAAATGTTGCGTCCCAGCATCTCCGAGGTGGAAGTAGTCGGTATCGGAGGAATCGATACCGGGAACCTGCCACTCTCATCTGACGGTAAGCTTATTGAACAATAATTTCACATACAAATGTATTTCAAGGGACACTATACGCAAACATTTACTTTCATGATTGAGGTAGCGAATACAATTTGACAAAACATTCAAATGTACTTATATTACCTCATTTGATTCATTCTTGAGATATATTTTAATGAAGAAATAGCCATGCACACGGTGAAACAATCACAGGAGGCAGCTATATTCAGCTAACAATCAGCATCTTATAAGCATATTTAGATATGCTTTTCAGCAAAGAATATCCAGAGAATGAAGCGAATTAGATAAGAAAAGTACATTCGAAAGTTGATACAAAATGTATGCTTCTAAATCATGAAAGATAAAACATTGGGTTTCATGTGTTAAGGATCAGATTAATGCTATAACGTTGTTTACACGCATTCTATTACTTTGCGGTTACATCAGTATCTAGGCTATAGGTTAGGTGTGCATTTAAACAGACTGAAAAAAAACGCAAAAACATTCACATTGACCAGATATCACAAACACGGTTTATGAAAAAGATGAAATCGTATTGATTGTTTGTTAGATTTCAAAGTGGATTAATGATTCTGCATTTGTAATTGTATCGTAAGCTAAGTCATTTAAACCTTTATTTGCAAATATGCTAATATATACATTTTATTTTTCTTTTTTTTTTTATATACAGAGTCTGGGGATGAGGCAGCACAGCCTCCTGCATCTCCCCGGGATGAGAGTGGTGGTGAGGAATTTCCACTTCGGAGGGAAGAGGCCCCCCGTGACGAACAGCGCACGGGAGATGATCAAGAGGCCCCGGAAGCACAGGAGGAACCCGCGGAACCCGAGGTCCCTCAAAGACCCGCACTCCGCCATGCACGGGCACCCCGCCGTGCACGGGTTCAACATGCACAACAAGAGGAAATAGCGGAGGTGCGGGTTCTACTGGAGTACATAGACCAGATGCGTACCTCCCGGATAGAAAATATAGAAGGACGACACAGAATACTTGATGGCCAAAATCAGATTATTCAAGGCCAAAATGAAATCATAAACATACTGAATAGAATAGAAGAAGGCCAAACAAGAATATTTAATCTTCATCAACAAATGTTCACTTTTTTCCGGGAGGCGCATGCTGGTCTACCTCCTGTTGCTGTGCCTCTTGTTGCTGGGCCTCTTGCTGCTGGGCCATCTCCTCCTGCCGGCCCATCTCATCCTCCTCAGCCATCTACTCCTCCTCCTCAGCCATCTACTCCTCCTCCTCCTCAGCCATCTACTCATCCTCCTCCTCAGCCATCTTCTCCTCCTCATCCATCTTCTCCTCCCCAGCCATCTACTCCTCACCTTGGTCGTCCCAGTACTCTTCCTTCCACTCCTCCCACAACAGCTCCAAGGAGGACTCTTCGGAGTCGGCAGTTGCCTCTCCCAGAGCCTCAGCCCCGTGGGAAGAGGGGAAGGAAGAGGAAGTAAGTATTTTTTTCATCTTCACTGCTTTTTTTAATTTAATGTGTAATGGATAGGTATGTGATGATGTGGTTTTCATACACTTGTGGACCACACTCTGTATATAATCGACTTCTATGGGGCCGGGTCCATGGAGGCAAATTGTTTGCAGAGTGTGGGTTATAAGTGTGTGAAAACCACATCATCACATACCTATCCTTGTTCATGATATTGATTGGTTTCTGTGATGTGATGTCCAAACTGTTTCCCCAATCGCTAACTCAATTACCATAACAATTTTCCATGATGGCATATTACTGTTTGAATGCCAATAACACAGCTTAAAGGGACAGTCAGAAAATTATTGATTACAAAGAAAACACTGTATTACGCATTATAAAGTTTGAAACAACAAAACATGGAGAAATACATGTGTGACTTATGTGCTTACCCTTGTATCTATGACTATGAAAAATGACCACTTATTTGTTGTTCTGACATAACAACATTTTAGATATCAATGATCAATACATGGTCAATAATATGCTGTATGAGCCCAAGGTTTTACATATACAAATGCTATCAAAATGCCCTCTAGTGCTCAAATTGGATAATGATTACAAGCACTCTTCAAGATGGAAGAAATGAGCACACCAACCTCATAAGTTTAGATAGCAAACTTAAATAAACCCAGACAAATGTTCAATTGTTGAGAAACATTTGATATCCTTGATATTACAGAATTGACTTTTAGAATAATGACAAACATTATATATTTTCTAAACTGTCCCTTTAACAACATTACATATGCTAACACATATTTTAAACTTGTTGGTATATCTACATGTACTTTGTCAAATAAAAAAAAATTGAAATCACATTTATATTGACGTGTTAAATAAAGTCTATTTTCTTTAAGAGACATTATTGTGTTAATATTTTATTGTAAAGACATTTTTATTTAACAATGAATATGGTTTAAAGTCCTTTTAGGAGGGGGGGGGAGAAAATATGCTAACAATAATATATTTGAAGATTAAACTATGTGGATCTCATACATGATACAAAAAACAACATTTGCATTCAAGGGACAGTATCCTATATTTTTAACATAACTGTATGTAATAGACACTACTACAAACAACAAGATTAACATATACTGATATCAATCTTAAAAAGCTTCAAACACTTGAAAATAAAATAGGGTTAGCTATATTGAAAATATAGACAAAACCCCCATTACAACCGTAAAACAACACAATACACCATCATTAACATATGAAAAGACCCTTTACACAAACTGGAGAAAGCTGGAGAATGTACTCACATGAAACTCAGAGGCTTTGCGAGGAGTAAGAAAATTACTTACATTTTCTTAGAACAGAAGAAAAAATAAACGTATTGGTTAAACAATGGACTATCTAACTAGAGACAAAATCCAAGCTTTTGATTTATAATGTGAGTGTCTAATGAACCTTTAATAAAATATACAACGAAATTACATTTAGAAGAAGTCGGCATCATATATTTAGCATATGATAAAGATAAATGCATATTGATTAATTTATTCAAACACAATAGCGCTTATTTATTAATTAGATATATTCAACATTAAACACAACATTAATTTTTTAAGAAAAAGGAACATATTGTTGACAAACATATTAAACATGGACTGTAGAGATTTGCACTTGCCTAGAAATATCCTATGCATGAAAACATTTTTCTTTAGTTCGTTGATTCAACCAGACATACAGCAAAAGAGAATGTGGTGGTCTTTATCAGCTACGGGTCAACAATGTAACATGATGCAAATAATACATATTCGCAAGCTTTTTAAAATTGGATGCAGTCACAAACGTTTTTAACGTGCACAAATATTGCGGGACTACGTAATCCAATCAGACGTTTTTTTACCTTTACATGTGCCGTCTTAACATTGCGCTTCCTTGATCACGTAAGAACGCCATCCAATGAAAGGCACATTATTGATCACGTAAGAACGCCCAAAATAAAAGGCGCATCCTTGATCGCGTCAAAACGCAATCCAATAAAAGGCATATTCCTGATCACGTAAGAACGTCAGTCAATACAAGGAATCATTGGACAGCCTGGCAGGTGACGTCTTAAGCAACATGGCGCATCCGAGATCGCTGAAAAACCGCTGACAATACAAGGACTCAGTGACAGCTTGGCATATCGCTAAGAAACGTATTTATATTTTAGGAACTAGTATGTGTGTAGATTGCTATCTAGGAATGACAACAAATCCTGATTCATCTTTTCGGACTTGACTGTACCTTGAACTATAGCTATGGTGTATATCTTTAACATTTAAAAGATACACATGAGAAATACATATGCCATTGATGTTTTAAGATATGTTTGGATTGTTGTTGAATAACAATAGTTATACATGTATTGATTAAACGTGTCATTTATTCAGGTTTAATTATTGTCAGCCTACCTATAGCCATATATGGGAGGAGATGTATTTTGTTAACATATTAGTTAACTAATATTCATCATCTAAATTATTTGCATTACACACAGAGATTTATTTGGTTACACCTTTACACTAATATAGATTTGAAAATGAAATACAGGTGCTGTCAACATTACAATAAGATTGTTTATTAATAAAATTATATGTCTTTGTTCTTGTAAAAAGGACAAAAACGCTTTACAAATGGAAATACATTCATTAACAATTGTGATCAACATCACTTAAAGGGACATTATTTTGTTTTTAAAAAGAGCATACACATAGTCAATACTATTTCAATAAAATGAAGACTTTACAGGGATTATATCATTTTATCAATACTCAGATCATTTGGTAAAGGTGCATCAATTCATGCAGACTTTCTAAATACACACATGGATCTGAACATTTAAATATACATATATACACAAATACCAATCTATATATACATATATAAAGAAATTACTCTGCTAATCATAATCAGGCAATGATAGAGCTAAGAGAAAATAATATAAAGACAAATAATAAGATTACATTGGAGATGTTAATCTTAAAGTCATTTACTATTGTCTTTCATATATGATTTCAGTATAACAAATATATTTGGTAGGTCCCTTTAAGGATCAACAACATAAACTAGAGCTTTCAAAAAATAACAGGAAGAATGAGGACAATTATTTGTGAAATAAAATGTATTTTATTAGTATGTAAGAAAACATACACAACGTTTATAAATAATCTTGTAAAAATAAGGAATCTATGAGCCATATGACAAGGTAACACAGTGCATCACAGTCCATGAAGAGAGTTGGCAAGAGCCAGCATAGCCCCATTGGAGACACATGGCAAGGTAACACAGTGCATCACAGTCCATGAAGAGAGTTGCCAAGGGCCAGCATAGCCCCATTGGAGACACATGACAAGGTAACACAGTGCATCACAGTCCATGAAGAGAGTTGCCAAGGGCCAGCATAGCCCCATTGGAGACACATGACAAGGTAACACAGTGCATCACAGTCCATGAAGAGAGTTGGCAAGAGCCAGCATAGCCCCATTGGAGACACATGGCAAGGTAACACAGTGCATCACAGTCCATGAAGAGAGTTGCCAAGGGCCAGCATAGCCCCATTGGAGACACATGACAAGGTAACACAGTGCATCACAGTCCATGAAGAGAGTTGCCAAGGGCCAGCATAGCCCCATTGGAGACACATGGCAAGGTAACACAGTGCATCACAGTCCATGAAGAGAGTTGGCAAGGGCCAGCATAGCCCCATTGGAGACACATGGCAAGGTAACACAGTGCATCACAGTCCATGAAGAGAGTTGCCAAGGGCCAGCATAGCCCCATTGGAGACATATGACAAGGTAACACAGTGCATCACAGTCCATGAAGAGAGTTGCCAAGGGCCAGCATAGCCCCATTGGAGACATATGACAAGGTAACACAGTGCATCACAGTCCATGAAGAGAGTTGGCAAGAGCCAGCATAGCCCCATTGGAGACACATGGCAAGGTAACACAGTGCATCACAGTCCATGAAGAGAGTTGCCAAGGGCCAGCATAGCCCCATTGGAGACACATGACAAGGTAACACAGTGCATCACAGTCCATGAAGAGAGTTGCCAAGGGCCAGCATAGCCCCATTGGAGACACATGGCAAGGTAACACAGTGCATCACAGTCCATGAAGAGAGTTGGCAAGGGCCAGCATAGCCCCATTGGAGACACATGGCAAGGTAACACAGTGCATCACAGTCCATGAAGAGAGTTGCCAAGGGCCAGCATAGCCCCATTGGAGACATATGACAAGGTAACACAGTGCATCACAGTCCATGAAGAGAGTTGCCAAGGGCCAGCATAGCCCCATTGGAGACATATGACAAGGTAAAAGAGTGCAACAGGCACAACAATAAACAGAAAAAAAGGCCAAATGGCAACACTAACAATAAAAATTCAACATGTGGACGGAGGATTCTTATCTGCCACCATGGAGCATATCCAGATCCTCCACTTACTGGTCATCCTCTTCATTGTCCTGTGCATGTCCAGCTCCAGATTCAGGCCTTGAACGTAATTGCATAATTTCATGCAGAGTCAAGTCCTGAACCCGGAGCTGGGCCTGCATGGTGTCGTTCATCCCTCTCAGGACAGCTGCGTTCCTCAACACGGCCTGCTCTACTCTTGCTATCCCTTCTAGCATGAGCCATGCTGAGTCACAGCCTAAAATAAAATAAAATTAAATATTAAGGATAATTACACAACAGACTAAACATTTTAATACATACATTGTCATCATAAAGACAAATAATTATTTACATTAATTAGTTTACATTTATTCTTTACACATGAATTAGGTTATTCAGACAGACAGAAATCATTAAAGGGACATGTTACTCAAACATGTTGTCCCCTTTAATTGGTTTTAGATGATCCACTTATACAGCTTGAGTGTATCAAATCTTGTTAAAGGATTTACATTGTACTTACATCAGAAATTTAAAAATTTAATTTAGACTGTGGTAGGCACACCTATCCTTAAACATTTTTGCATTGAGGACAAGCTGTGTAAACATAGCAACCAGAAGAAATTACATTCCCACTGGGTTAGACAAGAGATAATGTATCCACATTTGTACATAAAATTTTGGATCCAAGTAGTGGTGATTGGTATATGTAGTGATATCCAATTAAAGGGACACTGAACCTAAATATTTAATGGACTCATTCAGATAGAGCATGACATGACAAATCTTTATAAATTACACATATTCATTATATGTTTTAATTCTCAAGCTATATTTTGAAAGCAAGAATGTTGCTTTTTATGGAAGCAAATATTTGTTTATCAACTTTGTTTGTGCATGCTGGTTGATGGATACATTCATCCAACAATAAAGAAATGATGGCCAGATTTATTTTATTGTTTAAACTAATTATAGTAATTACTTTTTTTACAAAAATATATCAAGAGAATGACGAATAATTAATAAGAGTATGAAATTATAAATTTGATTAACATTGCATGCTGGATTTGAATCACAATTTAACTTCACTGTACCTTTAAGTATCTTATAAAGTGTATTTAGAATGATACTTACAGCTGTGCCTGGGAAGGACAATCTGACACCCAGGACAATGAAGGTTGAGACAGGGGGGAGGGATGGGATTGGCTTGGGGAGGGATGTGAATGGCTTGGGGAGGGCTGAGCTGCCGCTCCGGGGTAGGCCGTACAGCTGGGGAGTGGGGAGTTTGGGTCTGGGCAGCTGTACGGGCCAGAATACGGGGAGAGCGGCGAAGGGGGGTGTATGGGCGTTTTTTGGGATGGACAGGATATGAAATATGTGAAGGGCTGGCAGTGGTCTGGGCATGGTCATGAGTTTGGTCATGGGCAGGGTTCTGGGTCTGTGCAGGGGTGTGGCCATGGTCAGGGGTGTGTGCCTGGGGAGGGGTCTGTGACTGGGCAGGGGCGGAAACCAGATGACCAGAAGTGGTGGATCCATCTGAAAATGTAAAGAAAATATATTAACATCTCATACATCCTGACATCAAATCAACGCATTTCAAATTGATTATGTTTTCAATATACTTCGAAGTGTGTTTGAATTTTTAAACAATTCTGAAATGAGGATATGGTATGTATATAGGCACTCAGATGAATATCAATGACTGTCTGTACAATTTGAACCTTATTATTGTTTTTTGGCATGGAATATGCATGTGACATAATGATGGCATGAATTAGAAATATTTCAAAATAAATATACAAGCAGAATTTCATGCTGCCTGATATAGAAAGGGGGCAGTAGTGTATTTGAACAGACAAATAATATTCCTTTTTAAAGGGCAAAAGCTGTAGACTTTTAATGTCTTCAATAAAATGATTTCCAAAAAAAAAACATGTTGGAAACATGATAGATATATTTCACATACCATCAGACTCCAAGGCAGCCTCTTCCTCCTCCGTCCCACATGTGACAGCAATCTCTGTAAAACATAACATGTTGTGTACACGTTAAGATCAGATATTATAACATATGTTACTGTTGCTCAAATACGCACATCAATGTTGCATTAAAGATATACACACACAAAGTTATGATTTACATCATTTTGATGGAGCATACAAATGACAATAGATTTGTTATTGTCAATGAATATTAATTTTAATGTATTGTTTGTATTAATGTTAAATTCATAAAAGCATAGTACATAGAACATTTAAGATTTCTCATGTGTGTATCACTTGATGACTGTTGTCAAAAAATCTAATGGAAACAAACATATGTTATACATCTTATGAATAACAAATGTGTAGACTAATAAAGTAGAAATTATTAATCGTTCAATATGAAAAATAAATTAATATATAATCAGAAGATAAATATTTTGAATTTTTATAATGTTATGCTTCATCAGAATCATGATCATAATATTGATTAGCAATACACCTTCAATTACATATAAATGAGTCAATGGACTTACCAGGAGACCGCAAAGGCGTCTCTATGTCACTGCTGGATTCCTGTGGGCTCACCACACCAACTCTCTCTATGAATGATATAGATATATATTATTAAACACATTTGGGATATCACTAAATCACATCTGTCTAGAATTTTAACATTAATCAACTTTAAAATGTGAAGAATAGAGCAGTCATTACACCAGAAAATGCTTGATTGAATCAAGGGGATTCTGTAAAAATATCTGTATTGAACATATGTTTAATGTCAGACTACATTAGACATCAAAGTCATCTCAGATGCTGCTATTGCATATCTAAATATACCCAATGATCAATGTTCTTAACCCTTTAAGGACACGCCTTTCACTTTGCTCAATTGTTTTATGACGGAATAATTCCGTCATATGTCCTTAAGAAGTTACAAGAATACACACAAACCACATATTGAGTAGCATCTGTTGACAAATCTAAACAAACACATGTGTCACATCGAGCCATTTTTGCAATGTACAGTAATCTTGTTTAGGACACAACACATATTTATCACAATACAAAACAAAATTGATTATTACAAATATGTAATCATGGTGCTGTTAGAGTATGCAGATATCTATAAAGTAACTCCAACAGAGAATGTGATTTATATATCAATAGTTTTTAATAAAAAGAATGTAAAGATGAATGAATCTATTTTGTCTTAAAGGGACACTGACATGATTAATTTAAATAATTGATTTCTATGTTCAAACTGTAAAAAATGATTTAACATTGACTCCTATTATAATTAGAATGTTGCTCGATATTAATCTTAAAGGCAGATAAGGAATATTGGATTCAATAAATATTGTTTGTTGAAGGTATCCACCAATCATCAATAAAAACCCAGGTTGGTCAACCAAAATTTAGATGCACATAAACGTACTTTCTTTATTTTACAATACATTTAGCAATAGAATATGTCACATATGATGATAGTATTATATTTTTGTGTTTATTAATATTGCATACTGTATCTGAATGACAATATTAATAATTGTAGCTCAGTATCCCTTTAATGTAAAATTAAATTGATTCCACAATGTTGTTGTTAATGAATTATCTACTCCATATGTTGATGTCATGAATGGTATTGAGCATGCAATTAAAATGTAATATGTTATTTAAGGATATCCGAATAATTATTTAATTTTCATCTATTAAATAGACATTACATCTAAATATTGAACAATGTGTATTTAGTATGTAATGTTCAGTCCATGTTTCTAAGACAAATGTCAATTAAAAAGAGACATACCATACTGTGACAAGCCCTGGCTTGAGGATCCAGCAGCCACATCCATATCTGTAATATATTAAATGAGGATTGCATATCATTAATACTAATCATGCCATGTTTAAAAAATTTACATTAATAACAAATCAATTGAAAAATATTAATCCTTTGGTAGTCCCATGAGTTAATAGTTTCCTCAATTAAATTAATTAAAAATATATCCTGGACTCTTATTTTCAATCAGTTGTGTTGTTTACTGTATCTTTAAGAATATCTGCTTGTTATTACATAATCATCAATTGATGGCCATATGTTATAATTGTTTTGTATTATTGGTTTTTTATTAGCTATAATATTGAAAATAAGAATACTGTATTCTTCACTAATCTAAGAATTCCCATTTAATTTTTAACAACATGTATAAAGCAATGCCACTTTCCGCAAACCCATGTTAACGTGGATGAGAAATGCCATTTTCGCGATCATTGCGCAATGATTCCAAGCGGAATTACGCATCCGTCATTTCACCAATATGTATAAAGCAATGCCACTTTCCGCAAACCCATGTTAACGTGGATGAGAAATGCCATTTTCGCGATCATTGCGCAATGATTCCAAGCGGAATTACGCATCCGTCATTTCACCAATATGTATAAAGCAATGCCACTTTCCGCAAACCCATGTTAACGTGGATGAGAAATTACATTTCCGCTCTGTGACGCATATTCTGTAGAGCGCAAGAAACATCATTCCTATTTCATGTGTCAATAATCTAAAATCAAATATCTAAACATCATATGTAGTGTATGTTGTGAGATCTGTATAGGTTTAGTATCTGACTATATACACATTTTTGGATAATAAAAAAAATAAGAATATTATATGAAGTTGGATAATTACCTGGTTCAGATTCTCTATCATCTCCTCCCAGGCCACCGGACGGAGAAGCATCTGCCCTGTCCCCCGCGTCAGGACTTTCAGATCCCGCAGCTGGGAGGGAAGAAGAGGAGGCCGAGGATGGCGAGGATCTAAATCTTTTGGGGACCCGGAGATTGAGGAGCTCGCATAAAGTCACCTCATAAGGGAGTAGGTACAGTTTCCGCGGGGCCTCTCTTTTGCCACCTCTTTTACGGGCTTGTACCCAGTCCCTTATGAGGTTTACTTTTTTCGATAAACGCAACCTCATATCTCCGAATCTCCTCATGATCTGATCCTGGGTCCTCTGGACGTCACACACCAATCTAACCGCATTGGTGATAGACTCCCAGAGGGCCTTCTTAACGTGCGCATCTGTCAACCTCCTCTTGTTCCCAAACAGCTGGGGATAAAAGTCCTTGACGGCGTGGACCAGTGCAGCGCTCTCCTCCTTGGTGAACCTGGGAACTGACATGCCTGCCGAGTTGCGTATATATAATATATCTTTAATATATAAAAACAAATACACCAGCAGGCATTAGAGAACTGACAAAGATGGCAACGTGTAATGGACTTTTATATGGTGAAGTAAACATGAGATGCACCATGGGACAATTTATCTGTACATCTGATTGGATAAAAGTTTGAAATATTGTTAGAATGTGTGTGAGACCATCCTGACTCAAGTTGTGTTTGTGTGATGAACTCTGATTGGCCGTTCCTTAATGTTTCATATCTTAGTAACTTCCTTACACATACCTCATGGTGGTGCTGTAACTTCTTTTTTCATGTATACTTATTTGTAACTCATGGGCCTGTCATGCGGATATGTGTGACGCAGATTTAATATCCGTGATACGTTAAATATTAATGATTAAATACTCTTTAAAATCTAATACTGTCACATTATTAATGTTGTCGACATTTCTCGGTTTAATAACGGTCTGTTTCTTTAATACAAATACACATTTCATATTGTATGTCTTTATTGTTCTTTAAATACATTTATTGTGAAGTATTGACATTGCTCTATTAAATGTCTTTATAATGCACATTGATTGTGTGCTATTGCGTGACATTAGACTAATGTTTAAAGATGCTAATCTGGTGTTTCAAGATGCGTTTCCCACGCAATATTTATTAATGTTAAAATTCAGGTTAGAATGTCAGTAACTTGGATAATCTGTTTATAAATATTAAACTACAGCTTTGTTATTCGCAAATAAACCTCGAGCTTGTATTTGTCTGAAGTGCTCATATATGTTATTGTGCAATGGCGTCTTTAGTTTTAAAGAGACATTACAAACAATTGTATCAAATGATCTGTAGAGATAGAAGATTGTTTAGACTTTAAAATGTGAATCATTTTCCATTAGTATTTAGATATCCTCAACATAAGAAATTTAAATGCACATGGTTGAGCCAATCACATAAGGCATCTCTGTGCATCCACCAATCTTCATCTACTGAGCCGATCTCGATATGCTTTTCAAGCAAAGTATGTGAAGATATCAAGATAAGTAAATACACTCTTTAAATCTCTTAAAGGGACACTGTCCCAACAAATTTAGCATTGGTGATTGAGCATGAAATGTTAATCAACTTTATTCTTTAATCAGATTATCAAATTTTAACAGTTATCTTGTTATGTTTCTTTGCAAATCAATAATGATATTTTATATTACGGACAATTGTTTTATAAAAACATGGGTTGTCCTTGACGATTGTTGCATCAATTATTCCAAACAATCAAGTTCTGTCCAGAGTACTGAAGCAAATAAATTAGCTATTTACTGCCTTATTTTTAAAGTAATGATAGCAACATCACAATGAGCATTCATAATATGAGACAAGTTTTAAAGTTGATTCCAATAGAATACTCATTCAGAATGTATAAATCATTAATTTTTTAACTGTCTACCTTTAAGTATATTTTGAGTTCATGTCCCTTTAAATAAACATTTCACAATAATGCTTAAAATATCATAAACCTAGGCACCTTCCTTTTGCTAAATGAGTCTAACATATGAGTAAAGCAAATTAAGATTAAATTCTAGATTGTTTTACACACTGACTGAAATATATTTATTAAATGATGTCTTTTTTAGCCTTCAGTGTAGAGGGACATTAAGCTATATGTTATGTATGCATTTTGTATAATATTCTTATATTTGAACAACTTAATATGTTTTGTTATTCAATCATTATATTGTAATTATATATATTCTTGGATTAAATACATCTCTACATAGGCTATTTTGATGCTGATTGTTGTTTGCATATAGATGCCTTATATCATTGACTAAGATATGTGCATTTTTTTTTTAGAAAACAAGTATATTTAAAGACTGAATGTAATTCTATAGTACTTTCTAAATATGTTTAAATTCTTGTATGATATTTTTTAAAATCTATACAAAATATACTTTGTGATTGTCCCTTTAAGGACCCAAACATTTGGTATTTTTATTTAACATTGACAAAATAAACAAAAGGGGAATTTACATTCTATATAGATATTTGATGTCGAACCCAAGAGGTAAGATTGTAATAAATACATAATATTACTAAGTATAGTTAAATGACTCCACTAGAAAATTACATAGATTAACCTGGCATCCAATAACTAATTTTTAAAAATTATCAAGTTAAATGACCTACCATTCATAAATGTAATAATTTAAATAATTTCTATTAATTTTTTTAGATACCTAAGGAAGATACATGATCTTATACAATTATTTTTACATTCAACAACACTGTCACTTTCATGTAATTGAACCACTTCACCTTATTATATGTTAAACAAAAAATTATTTTACTACATATCCTAAATAATTGTAATATATACATTTTCAATATAAAAGCATTGACGAATCTGACTCCCCAATTAATGTTATAAAATATATATTTATATTCTCGGAAGCATTTTATTTTCTAATATTAAAGCATTATTTTATCTTATGCATGTGCTTGTCAAATAGCCAACTACCAGTCATGGGAGTCCAAGTTTGATTTATTTACAGATTATATTGATATTTAGTAGAATCTGTTCAAAATAATGTATTTAATAATAAAATGTTTAGTATTAACATGTCAAAATATAATTAATCAAAAAAAATTAAATATTCCTGGAAGTCATCAGATGCCAATCTGAAAAGAAAAATAATAAAAATGGAACAAAGTTAATACACACGTTGTCAAATATTCATAAAATACATTTAAAATCATATGGTGTCTATGCTCTAACTTTGATCAACATTTTTTAAAGATAATCATTAAATTGATTTAAAATTAATGAAATACATACACCATTATATTGTTGATTAAAAATTCAATTTAAATATCCATATTTCAAATTATACATAATAATGTATATCACATTTCAACAATATATGTATGCTGAACATAAATCTAATATTTCATGTCCATTCAAATACCTCTATATCAACTATAATATGTATTCCTTTTTCTGATTGTGATCCCTAAATATCTAATGATGAAATAAGTATGACTAATGTATGTAAGCTAACAATAATCAACATTCTTCATGTGATTCTTAACTAGCATGCACCAACCTGGATAATGCATGGTCTTTGAAAGTCAATTCAGGGGTAAACAGTTGATCTTCAATAGGTGTCTTATTCATCAGTTCATTAAATAGAGGACTGGGAAATACCATCTACAAAATAGAAAATCATCTAAGTGTCTCCAATAGGATGTCTCCACAGCCTTATTCTATCAAATAGTTTGCACTTACCATGTGAACATGTCTTTGTATGGTTTTCAAGGTCAGCAGAATTGAAAGATAATGCCAGACATGATCCCATTGGTATACTTCAATTTCAATCTTGGCTTTTTCCCCACTGTCAGTCTGGGCAATCTTGACTGTCAGGCTTCAAATTGTTCCCTTTCAGTCTTTAGATTAAGTCATCTCCCTAATGTAATAAATTTAATAAAAAAAAAATCATACAAGTGTGTGAATCAGTTCAGTACCCCTCTCCCACCCCCCATTTCATAATAAATATCTGTCACTAGCTTACTAAGCCTGTGTATGAACCTGTGTTATTTTCTAGCAAGTGTGAAGATGAGTCATATTGAGCATAAAAAACCTCTGTGTGACATTGAACCATAGTCATTCTAGAGTATCCCTTTCTGATTATGTACATTTTAAGTAATGTGTAAACAAAAATCTATTTCTTAAAATGTATGCCATATGATGTTTTTGTGTACAAATCATGCCAGCAACAGTCCAAACATTTCTACTTACCATCTGATGTCCTCTTTAAAAACCAGGTGGCAAAGACTCGCTATAGGACCCAATGCCCAGAGCATCACCTATATTATGAAAATTAAAATTTATTCTAACATTTGATCAATACTAACATGCTTGCACAATTCTCTACTTGTCATTTCCCTAGAGTTCACATCTATTGAAAATACTACACAGTCTAACTTCTATTCTTTACCGTCTAAAGTGGCGGTTGATGACGTCTGCTCTGACATCAAGTCCCTCGTCCTGGAATTCCCCCTCTAGAACAGGATCATCCTCCTCATCTCTGAGGAGGTCTCTGTCCACCGGGACGGCCTGCAGCATCCCAGCCCGCTGTGCAATATTATGCAGGACGCTACAGGCTACAACGATCTTCGCCACCTTCTTTGGGTTGTACTGGAGTGCTCCTCCAGAACGGTCCAGGCACCTGAATCTCATCTTCAGGAGCCCGAACATCCTTTCAACCACCGCCCTGGTTCTCTTATGAGCCCTATTGTAGCGCTCCTCAGACACATCAGTCGGGCTACGCAAGGGGGTAATGAGCCAAGGCCGGCTCATATACCCAGAATCACCTATAAATTTTGAACAGAACATAATTCAAACAGAATACTTAAACTAGTATATTGTTGTATAATTTTTTTTTATTTAAAAACCATAATCCATATTAAAACTTGTCAGAAACATACCAATAAAAAATTTTCTATATTATTTTGTATCTTCCCATTTCAGCTAAGACATGCTACATATGCGTATTGTTCTGAAAACAAACCTTGTGTAAAATGCTAAATACATGGTTACATTGCATTCTCTATCTGAACACTTAAGGTAAGACATGCTACATATCTGCATTTAAATAAAAATAGACATTAGCAGAAAGAGACAATGACAGGGTTAAATTGCATGAGATAATAGCTTCCCATTTCAGCTAAGACATGCTACATATGCGTATTGTTCTGAAAACAAACCTTGTGTAAAATGCTAAATATATGGTTACATTGCATTCTCTATCTGAACACTTAAGGTAAGACATGCTACATATCTGCATTTAAATAAAAATAGACATTAGCAGAAAGAGACAATGACAGGGTTAAATTGCATGAGATAATAGCTTCCCATTTCAGCTAAGACATGCTACATATGCGTATTGTTCTGAAAACAAACCTTGTGTAAAATGCTAAATACATGGTTACATTGCATTCTCTATCTGAACACTTAAGGTAAGACATGCTACATATCTGCATTTAAATAAAAATAGACATTAGCAGAAAGAGACAATGACAGGGTTAAATTGCATGAGATAATAGCTTCCCATTTCAGCTAAGACATGCTACATATGCGTATTGTTCTGAAAACAAACCTTGTGTAAAATGCTAAATACATGGTTACATTGCATTCTCTATCTGAACACTTAAGGTAAGACATGCTACATATCTGCATTTAAATAAAAATAGACATTAGCGTCGGTAAATAACAAATGGTTAAATTTAATCCTATAGCTGAACATGACGCTAACAGTTAAAAAATACAGGGCCAATTGTCAACATTATTAACCATGTTGAGCACAAATACTCACCAACGAGATAACCAGGGGGCATTTGTCTTTCCTCAAACTGGCTCCACAGGGACGACAGAGAGAGGATGCGGGCATCATGACAAGCCCCTCCAAAATTCGCATACACATGCATAATCCTCATCCGTGCGTCACAAACATACTGCACGTTGAGGCTATGAAAATGTTTGCGATTTCTGAAGGGCAAGTCATCAATTGGAGCACGCAGCGCAATGTGGGTACAATCTATGGCTCCCAAGACATTGGGCAATTGAGCAATATCAAAGAATTCCCGCTTCAGGCGCCTCCAATCACCATCATTCTGTGGGAATCCTATGTATTGCTTACTGATACGTACCATGGCGTCCAGAAAGTTATCAAACACCCCAGAGAATGTACCTTGAGCCAGGCCATGCATGTACAGTTCTCCGGATTGAAAACTCCCGGAGGCCAGGACGTATAGACAACTTAGCATCTTACTCATGGGGGGAACAGCAGTCCTTATTTGTATACGTGGCTCCAAATGAGGTTTAAGAAGCTCGTAAAGGCCAATGAGCTGTTCGCGATCGAGCCGATACTTATCAAAAACCTCAAAGTCACTCATGTTTTCCAAGGTGGGTCTCACCCTGTAGACACGAGGACCTCGAACCAGACGACCCCTTCGTCTCGGTCTGAGCCGCCGAGGCTGCCTGATTCGACCAACAGCTAGTTCGCCAATAGCAGCACCAGCAGTGTCTACCATGTCATCGTCATCCATCTTTCAAAACAGCGTAACAAGGTATGCACTTGATCTGATGTGGATCACAAGTGATGCATTGGCCATGTTGTTTGGGGGATTTATAGTACAATTAGTCCAATGGTATTGAGTTTGTAATGATTGCTGATTGTATTCACCTGTTTGTATGTGAGCGGCGCGAATGCTTTCACAGTGGGCGTTTATTTGTTGTTTGCTGAAATGTTAGTTTCAAACAATGATTCTCAATGTGAAAGTGTCAAATATCACACATACAGTGCATGTTTGTAATGTTTGTTCATATGCGTAATAAATATTTCTTAAACGTGATCTTATAGTAACAAGCACACGTCCAGGCTAACATGAATGAAAGTGCATAGTTGTGTATAATGTGCATCGAATGTGATCGATCAATGTTGCTGCAACATTGTTTGTAAACGATAAAGTAACATCTGTAGTATTGTATATATAAGTGATTTCAGAGCTGTCAATATTGTATGCGTCCCTTTAAAATCGCAATAATAATTCAGAACTTCCCGTCTGCCATCTGTAGTATTGTATATATAAGTGATTGCCGAGCTGTCAATATTGTATGCGTCCCTTTAAAATTGCAATAATAATTCCGAACTTCCCGTCTGCCATCTGTAGTATTGTATATATATATAAGTGATTGCCGAGCAGTCAATATTGTATGCGTCCCTTTAAAATCGCACTAATACTGAATAACTTCCGGCTGTCATCTGTAGTATTGTATATATAAGTGATTGCCGAGATGTCAATATTGTATGCGTCCCTTTAAAATCGCAATAATAATTCCGAACTTCCCGTCTGCCATCTGTAGTATTGTATATATAAGTGATTGCCGAGATGTCAATATTGTATGCGTCCCTTTAAAATCGCAATAATAATTCCGAACTTCCCGTCTGCCATCTGTAGTATTATATATATAAGTGATTGCCGAGATGTGAATATTGTATGCTTCCCATTCAAATCGCCATAAAAAATCAGAACTTCCGGCTGTCATCTGTAGTATTGTATATATAAGTGATTTTAGATCTGACAATATTGTATGCGTGCCATAAAAATTGCACTAATACTGAATAACTTCCGGCTGTCATCTGTAGTATTATATATATAAGTGATTTGCGATCTGACAATATTTCTTAATTGTCCCATTGAAATCTCCCTAATAATGCTGTTCCAAACAGTTGTTTACGTATATGTTGTATTGTAGTATTGAGTGTTAAAGTTCCTAAAGGGGCGGTACAGTTGTGAATCTGTGATGTGTATGGTTGAATCTTGTAATGACGTCATGATATTATTAACCTGCCTATGTAGTTGTGAAATCCTCATTGTGTTGTTGTATTTGACTACATTGTTATTGTGTGCTGAATAAAATCTAAATGTGTGCTTTGTGGTTGCGTGATGGGTGATGCGTGTTATGTGCATGTACGTATATATTGTGATTGTGTCCCACATATGCTGACTTCTATATAGCGGTCTGGCATTGTTGTTCCTTCCCATAAAGTGACATCTGTAATCTGGTGTAATGATGTTCTTGTTGTACGTAATTCCTAATGGTTTCTGGTGATGGAATCATGATGTTAAAAGTACAGTAAAATCCATATGTTGTGTTTTGTGATTCCTCTAGAGAATGTAATGTGTTTTTCCCCCATCATTTGAATGCACATGTATGAGTGAATGTTAAAAGTAATGTATGTGCATCCATGACTGATCATGTGTTAAGCCTATGTAGATATGCTGTTGCTGCAAGCATATGAGTTGAATAACTGAAATGCAATAATAAAGGTAAATGAGAGGTGTTTCCCATTGTGTAGTGTTTGTGAATCCAGAAATGTGTCTAGAATTTTATTTTAATTTTAAATGTAATTTTATTGAAATAATAATGTGTTACTAGTGATGTGGATTTGTAGTTGATGTAATCTAAAAGTGTGAAACAAATTTATGGTGTTGTGAATATTTAATAATTAAAAACCATAAGTCCACCATAGGGAAATAGTCATTTCTTGATCTATTTATCATCGCTAGGTCTAACGCATGAAATCATGTTTTTTCTAGCGCTGGTATTTGGAGTTTTTCAGTCTACGCTATTTGCGTGCGTTAGGGAAATGAGGGTTTCGCGTGCACGAGCACGTCTTCCCAATAGAAGTCAATGGAGGCTCTAAAGATTTCTAAAATTTTTTTCTAAGACTGGTTTTCCTCGTAAAGTGAGTGACGTCATGAGCTTGTGTGAAAAAGTAACTAAATCGTGTTCTTTTTGTAATAAATAAAAATTTTGTGTATGTCATGTGGTGTATATTGTTTGTATGCATCGATGAGTGTATGTTTGTGATAATGTTATTAGTTAGATGTAGGTATATGAGGGTCTTTTCCCGTGTGTCAATGTAAGTCAATGGGAAAATGGATCTTTGTGGATTTATTTCAAACACCCGAGATCTCGCAACTTTAATCCTTTGTATTTTAACGAAAACAAAATAAATATGAAAAATAAAGATAGTGTAGTGTTTGTATGAGTGTAAGTGTACTTTGTGTAATATTTGTTTTGTGATTCGTGGATGTTTTTTTTGTCGGTATATGTTTACTACTGGGTCTGAGGTGGCGGTAGAAAGTTGAGCGTTAGGTGTATTTTGAGTCGCGGTAAATAAACTCTAAATACCGGAGTGCGTAAGAAACCAGCGTTAGGAGCCTCTAACGCTGGTTTTCACGGCTAACGCCGAACTCTAAATCTAGGCCTTGTATTGCCTGTTTTATATGCATCTTTAATAAAGAGAGAGAGGAATAAAACCTAGGTTCCAACATGACAGCATCTATTACTATATAGAAGCTAAAACTTTACACTTATTTGTTCAATATTTTAATTTAATTAAAGACATTTACGTATTATTTCAAAGCTAATTTTTATTTTGGATACATTATTCTATCAAGCATTGATTTACTATTTAATATGCCCTTTAGAAGGGTATTTCAAAATATATTTAACTTTTAAAAAACAACAACAAAAAACAAGTGTTCCTGCCCTGAATAAATGAACTTGTTATAACATGCCCATAAAGCAGAGGCAGTTTTCATTATCAACCAATAAGCATTAGTAGGAAATAAAAAAATATATACTTCAGTATTAGTTTTAATTTAAATGTAAACAGCTTTTTCTTAAATTATATTTTAGGCAACATTAATTTGACAAGTGCATGATAGAAAATAATCATGTACAATATCCCTTTAATAAGCAATCAATCTCATTTATCTCTTTTTTTTAATAATAATAATAAGGATATGAAAGTTAAATGTAGTAAAATGATATATCATTTGGGGGCATGTTTGGGCGGCAGCCAAGAGCGGCTGCAATACTTGGAGCTCTGTATACCACCAAGATAATCCGCTGATTATCAGAGGCTGAGAGACCCATCTACTTTAAAAAATTGCAATTTAAAATATATAAAACGGGGGGCGGAGCCAGCTATCATGCAGAGAGGACGTGTGTGAACGTAGCTCCTGCAATAAAAAATATAAAATTGATAAAATATACCCAATCCACACAATACAAGAGTTGTATCCACTCGGAATGAGCTTTTGTAATAGCTGAGGACTTCACTGGCAAGATATAAGAGGGTTCTAAGTGCCAGACAGAGGCGACAGATTGCGGCCTGGCTGAGCTCGGGGCCTCCCTGAGTAAAACGTATACCACGTCTCTCGCAACAAGACGAAAGTAAGAGGACCTGAGCTGGTTTTGCGGAGCGGTGCCTGCTGAGGTGAGAGGACTCTGGGACCATGGAGGGGCTGTTAGCGGCGGTACACTACTGGCTGGAGGACTTTGAGAGTAAGATAAGCAGCAGATTTGACCGCCTCCTATCCAACATGGCAGATACCCACGCAGAAGTTACTATTGAATTCTCGGAGGTTGCACCCCAAGCAGCTTTGAGCGCACAGCGCAGCGGTTCTCAAGAGGATGTCGATCAACCCCTGGCTAACTTACTGCACACCGCAGAACCGGAGGCCTGTGGATTGCTGGTGACCCGGCGCAGGTCAGATATCTTAATCCAGATTCCCTGGGGGGACTGTGGGAGCTCCTACCATTGTGCTGCTACATACCAGGAGGGTGCGCACAGAAGACAACTCAGCTCTAGCGAGACCCGCGGTCTGGGGCTACATCTGATGGATATATCATACTGGGAGACTCTGGACTTATCTGGTGCCTTGGTGAGACAACTGTTTATAAAGACAGGTGTGGGGTGATCATCCCTACTGTTGCGGCCATCTGTGCAGCTATCGTCATGTTCAGCAGGGTACCTCTGTTCTAACATTGCAATCCTCTATGACGACCATTAGGTCTGAACTTACTGACTCAACCTTGTGAACATTTTGTCTTGTGGCCCCAGGAATATTCCTATTTGTCAACTAGTTGGAGATATGATAGCCTCTATCCTCTCTGCTTATTTGACTAAATTTGGATCTAAATGTGCAATTGCTATGTCCCTTGTACTTGTAAGATTACCACTGTCTGCCCTTTGCTCTTCCCTAATCTGATTTCTAACTATACATAGTGAACAGGTTATCCTTCTTCTATCATTGCAGCCCCCTCCTGATCATAGGTGTTATTGGGGAAGAGAAAGCTTGCTTTTAGATATCACTTGGGTAGCGTTTTTTTTCTTTTTCTTCCAAGGAATGGGAACTCAATATGTGTCTTAGATCCGCCCCCCTTCCCCCCTCCCTTCACTTTCCTCCCTCCCCTCCCTCTCCTCCCTCCCTTTCCTTCTCCCCTTTCCCCCTCTCCCCCCCTCCTTCCCCCCTCTCCTCCCCCCTTCCTCCCCCCCTCCCTTCCTCCCCCCCTCCCTCCTCTTCCCCCCCTTCCTCCTCTTCCCCCCCTTTCTCTTCCCTTCCCTCCCTTCTCCCTCCCCTCCTCTCTCCCCCTCTCCTCTCTCTTCTTTTCCCCCCTCCCCCTCCTTTCTTTCCCCCCTTCTCCCTCCCTTTTCCCTTTCTCCCTCCTCCCTTTCCCCCTCCCCACCCCCTCCCTTCCCCCCTTCCCCCCCATTTCCCCTCCCCTCCATCCTTTCCCTTCCTTTTTTCCCCTTCCTCCTCCTCTTCCCTCTACCCCCCCTTTTTTTTTTTCTCTCTCTCCCCTCCCTTTTTTCCATTCCCTCTCTTCCCCTTCCCCTCTCCCTGCACCCTTCCTGCTCCCCTCCTCTCCCAATTGTGTAGTAAAGGGATAAATAATTTATCCTCTATGCAACTATCTGGCAGAGTTAAGTAGTCTCTGCCCTGTTCGTAGAGCCCAGGTTAGAGAATATACCCATATAAGTGTAAAAATGGCTCTCCGAATGTCACTAATGTAACTATATATTATGAATGTCATTCATTGTTTAATATTTACAGGATGTATCTCATTATTGGCTTGCTGTATTTACAATCTCATTTATCTATCTAATGTTTTTTCTAGAAATGTAACTATGTTGTCTAAGGCTCAGAGATTCTGGGATGTCCAATGCTTATATTTTCATTCATATGCTCCCCACCACGGTGATATCAGTACTTAATAACCTTCAGGTGATTGATAACCCCTTTTTGAGCCTGCAATTTCTGGTTTGTTGTTTTTTTTTAGCCTTAATGCTCTTCCCATATTTGTATTTTTGTGAACAACTACACTCCTTTATCTACCAGTATGTGAGCTTAGATGAGATGCAGTTTCTACAGTTTGTTTCTCTGACACAATGTGAGATATTGAAATATTTAATATTTGGTTATTTCATCTCCTTCTATATTACTCTTAGTCTCTTGGACCTCTCCAGGGTCCTAACTGACATCAGGAGGAGCTATTCAGCATAGACCTTGATTGGGTCGGCGCTTTCTAAAAGTCCTCTGAATAGTACCCTTAATTCATAGAAGTCCAAAAGTGGCTTCAGCCAACTTTGAGGGAAAAGAGGGCGATCTTGAGTTTGCTCTCCAACTTTTATTCATTTGATGCATACTTTAACTTGAGAACATTTTGTGAATTTGACAGGAGTGTTAGCTCTATATTTGTTCTTCTTCATTTACATTTGACCACATTACTTGTTTTACTATATGCTTTATACTACGTCCATGTTGGGGCAAACTGTTCTTGTGTATTTGTAAGTGCAATTCCCTCAATAAAAACATATTAAAACAAAAAAAAAAAATATATATATAAAACATAAATCTACCGATTGGCACTATTTTTGGTAGAACTGCCTCTTAAGGAGTACAAGTCTGGACCGTTAGTGGGAAGGCGGTGGCCACAATACATTTTCTCTGACAACCCCCCCCCCCCCCGCTATAGCCTCCGGGTATAGCAGTACTGAATACTGCAATAATCTGAACTGTGGAGATAGATATCTGAGATTGCTTCACAGTCAGGCAAAAAAGTACAAAGGCTAAGAGGAGAGAAAAATTTCACCGAAGAAGAACTACTCACTGGCTAAGTTAAAATGGAGGCAGCCGTTAAGCTACAGTTGAAAAAGATGGAGGCAATGCTCATAGCTCACTTTGTAAAGCTCTGCGCAGTGATTACAGAAGAATTTAAGTCCCTGAGAGAAGATTGCCGCTTTTTAATTCGGAGGCCGCGGCCGAAAATACATGACCCGCCTTCTGAACATGGGCCTGTACTGTCAAAGCTCCCTGGAGGATGCGATCAGTCCTGGAAGAGACTTACGGTCTTTGGTAAAGCAGACCGAGATCAGGCTTAATACAGCTGCGCTGCTGAGAGATGAGGGAGAATGCGGAGCAGCTGCTTCTGTTGCCGCGGACGGTGAGGAAAGTTCTTTCCAGTTCAGAGAAGAAAGCCCAGAGACTCATCAGTTGGAGGCACTTACATGCTCAACTACATTATCCATTAACATTTACAGCCCCCTGAGTGAGATTGAAGAGGACTCTGTCTCCCAGTTAATGCACACCGGAATAATGGCCGGAATAGTGGCCCTGCACAAAGCCTATGCTGACAACCCACAACTCCTGGCCTCCTTCATCTTTGCTCCACTGACAGTGGGAACTAAATTGGGACGCTCTCAGGTAGTACCACCTCAGACTTTTGTCCCTTGCTTGTGGATGCAGTCGCTTTACTTGGACTGTGTGACAACTCCATGTTGTACCTCCAGTTTTAACATCTCCCTCTCAAAAGGTCTGAAGGTGGGAGTAGACTAAAGTCTTTGGGGATAATAAGTGCTAATTCTCACAAATAGAGCCAAATGTTTCCTCTGTGTTTTTCCTTCCTTCTTATCTCATTATAGCTGATGGTCTATGTTCCTACCAGTTACATCACCTGCACATACAGGTTACATATTTCTCCTATAGGTCTCAGTCCCTGCCAACAAGTCCAAGTTCAATATTCACAAAGGATCTGCTTGGTTAAAAAATTACATCTTAATTTTTTTTTAAGTTGACCCATTCCTTAGCCTATATCATTAACCCTGATAATAGCACATAACCCGTGGTGTACTTATACTCAAGAGTAATTATAATATGACTGTACTTTTTTTATAATGCTGAAAACATTATTGAGCATCTTAAGTTCTGTTATTGGTGGCCCTGGTGCCAGCGGCCGAGGCGCTTGGGTCCACTATACCTAGTACAGAAGAGTAATATTGAACAGATGTTAACTGTATTAATCTGTATATTAATTGTTATGTTACTGGGTAATTTTATATCCATCGAAGGCTAAACAACATGTAACTGCCCTACTTTATTTCCACAGAGGGCTTCTCAGACCTTCAATTTTCCTCCACTAGTACAATCCAATTTTTAGTTGTCCAAAAATCTTAATTATTATTTAGGTGTACAATTTTTAATGTCTAAATGGAAAACACTGACTAATAGCCTGTGAGTTTGTATTTAAGTATGCTAAGCTGGAAGTAAGTTGATATTAGCCTGTCTAGTTTAATTCCAATCTCCACAGTTCCTTAGTTTTTTTCTTATCATTAATGCTATAAACTCACATATAACTATCTTAGAGGGTCCAAAAGTGGCCCTATATCATCAGATACCCACCTCCGTCAATTATCATCTAATAAGTTGAAAGTCCAAGAGTGACTTAGTGTGCCAAAGGAGGTGTAAGAACCAAAGATATTTCATTAAATGGAGCTTTGAATTTTTATGGGTCACTAATATTTATTTTATTTATCTGTATATGTCTCAGACAATGTTTTATCAGATATTGACTTATCAGTGCACTAGTGATCTGCTTCATTTTAGCTTCCTGTATGTTCCATAAATCTTTGTATATCTCTAATATTTCTGTATTTATCAATAGTCTGTTAGCAAGAGATATGTAACATTCATGCAATATGTTCATTTATGTATCTTGAACCTGCATATCATCCTATGGTAATGTTTATTAAAACCTCAATAAAATAATATAAAAAAATTATATATCATTTATTTTAAAAAAAAATATTATCCATTATTAATAAAAGTGTCCATGAATTCCAAAATGTGAATTTAATTTGTCAATGATGAAAAATTAGGAAAATTTAAATCCAATCTGGCCAGTATTGCTAATAAAGTACTAATAAATAATTTAAATAAGCATATATAATATTTATTCTGTACTTTATGACACTGGCAGTTTTAAACAATTAATATTATATCATGTTATGGACAGTTCAACACAAGACTGCTTTTTCTTTGCTTGACTGCATCAAGTAATTATCTTTATTTTTGTAGTCATATTTGATCATCTGGAGCACCCAGCGGACACCAGGGACTTTCTTATGCAAAGATTATCACAGCCTATATCTAAATAAAATAATATTGTGGAATACAATTTTTTGCAGTGTGGGAAACAGAACTCATTAAAAACAGCGGCACTTTAATTCATTAAACTTTACAAACACGCTTTTTTATTTTTAAATACTTGCCATTTCTTTACGGTAAACAGACTGCTGATCCTCCGCCCGCTTCTCCTTCTTTATTTTGCAGATCGATGATAAATCGGGCTTCCTCCAATCGTTGCGTGCCCCACAAACTGGACGCCAATGGGACAAAGAGCGATTGGAGGAAGCCGGATTCATCAGATTGGTGGTCTGTTTACCCTTACGAAATGGTAAGTATTTTTTTTTTTAAGAAAAAAGCATGTTTGTAAAGTTTAATGAACTAAAGTACCCCTGTTTTAAGAGTATTTTTAAATACTGGGCTTTAATTATTTTACAATCCCTTTAAGCAACACTAAGAAATTTCTGCTTGTTTTACTAAGTCCTTAAAATGATATGAAATATTGTAAACTCAATTTCAGCCCTTAAAAATAAATAAAAAATGCAAGTCAATAGATAATAAATAAATTGCCATGTGATCAGGGGTCTGTCAAAAGGGGCTTAGATACAAAGTAATCACAGAGGTAAAAAGTATATTAATATAACAGTGTTGGTAATGCAAAACTGGGGAATGGGTAATAAAGGAATTATCTATCTTTTTAAACAGTCACGTTTTTTAAAGTAAACTGTCCCTTTAAAGGGATACTAAACCCAATTTTTTTCTTTCATGATTCAGATAGGGCATGCAATTTTAACCCCTTAAGGACCAATGACATACAGGGTACGTCCTACAAAAAATGTCACTTAAGGACCAAGGACGTACCCTGTACGTCCTCAGGGTTTTCAAGCACTTTCAAAACATTTTTTAAGCATCTGATGCAGATAGAGCCACTCTGTGGCCCTCTCTGCATCGGCCCATCATTGGTGGGTGGGAGCCATAGCAGGGAGGCGGGTGGACGGCCCATCGCTGGTGCTAGATCTGGTTCCTGAGTGTCTGGGATCACGCAAGGGGGCGGAGTTAGGGAGCACGCGTGGACATTGAAATTATGCCCATTGTCAAAGGAGGTAAAGGGAGGGGGAAATAAAATGTTTGGAAAGAGATCAGGGAGGGGGTAGTGTATTGAGGGGGGCAGCTACACTACAGAAAATGGGGTCTTTAGTTTATTTTAGAAAAAAAGGGTACATTTTTGGTAAACTGGGTACTGGCAGACAGCTGCCAGTACCTAAGATGGTAGCCATTAGCTGGAGGCTGAGAGAGCTGTTTGGAGGGGGATCAGGGAGGTTGGGGGGGGGTAGTGGGGGATCCTACACTTATAATATATATATATATATATATATATATATATATATATATATATATATATATATATATAAAAAATAAAACGTAACAAAAATAAAAAGCACCTTTCTTTTTATACTGGCAGACTTTCTGCCAGTACTTAAGATGGCGTTGACAATTGTGGGGTGGGGGAAGGAAGGGAGCTGTTTGAGGGGGGTCAGGGGGTGGGATGTGTCATGTGGGAGGCTGATCTCTACGCTAAAGCTAAAATTAACCCTACAAGCTACCTAATTAACCCCTTCACTGCTGGTCATAATATACGTGTTGTGCGCAGCAGCATTTAGCGGCCTTCTAATTACCAAAAAGTAATGCCAAAGCCATATATGTCTGCTATTTCTAAACAAAGTGGATCCCAGAGAAGCATTTACAACCATTTGCGCCATGATTGCACAAGCTGTTTGTAAATAATTTTCATGAGAAACCTAAAATTGTGAAAAAGTTAACAATTTTTTTTATTTGATCGCATTTGGCTGTGAAATGGTGGCAGGAAATATGCCAAAATAGGCCTAGATCAATACTTTGGGTTGTCTACTACACTGCACTAAAGCTAAAATTAACCCTACAAGCTACCTAATTAACCCATTCACTGCTGGGCATAATACACGTGTGGTGCGCAGCAGCATTTAGTGGCCTTCTAATTACTAAAAAGCAATGCTAAAGCCATATGTTTGCTATTTCTGAACAAAGGGGGTCCCAGAGAAGCATTTACAACCATTTGTGCCATAATTGCACAAGCTGTTAGTAAATAATTTCAGCGAGAAACCTAAAGTTTGTAAAAACGTTTGTGGAAAAGTGAACAATTTTTTTTATTTGATCGCATTTGGCGGTAGGGTTGCCACCTCAGTCATGTTTTCCTGGACACTTATGAGTTACACATGCTGCAGGGTGTGCAGGGAGGAACATGTATTGTGTTTCTGGACAGCACTATTCTATTCCTCCCTGCTCACCCTGCAGCATGTGTAACTTATACATGTTCTGTATTTTAAGGGACGGGTGGCAACCCTATTTGGTGGTGAAAAGGTGGCATGAAATATACCAAAATGAGCCTAGATCAAAACTTTGGGTTGTCTACTTAAAAAAATATATACATGTGAAGGGTTATTCAGAGATTCCTGACAGATATCAGTGTTACAATGTAACTACCGCTAATCTTGAAAAAAATGCTTTGGAAATAGCAAAGTGCTACTTGTATTTATTGCCCTATAACTTGCAAAAAAAGCAAAGAACATGTAAACATTGGGTATTTCTAACATCAGGACAACATTTAAAAACTATTTAGCATGGGTGTTTTTTGGTGGTTGTAGATGTGTAAGAGATTTTGGGGATCAAAGTTAGAAAAAGTGTGGTTTTTTCCATCATATTTTATAATTTTTTTTATAGTAAATTATAAGATATGATGAAAATAATGTTATCTTTAGAAAGTCCATTTAATGGCAAGAAAAAACTGTATATAATATGTGTGGGTACTGTAAATGAGTAAGAGGAAAATTACTTCTAAACACTGCAGAAATGTAAAAATAGCCCTGGTCCCAAACGGTGAGAAAATGTGCTGTGGTCACTAAGGGGTTAAGCAACTTTCTAATTTACTCCTATTATCATTTTTTCTTCATTTTTTTGCTATCTTTATTTGAAAAAGAAGGCATCTAAGCTATGAAGCCAGCCAATTTTTGGTTCAGTACACTGGATAGCACTTGTGTATTGGTGGGTGCATTTAGCCACCAATCATCAAGCACGACCCAGGTTGTGAACCAAAAATGGGCTGCCTTCTAAACTTACATTCTTGCTTTTCAAATAAAGATAGCAAGAGAAAGAAACATTGATAATAGAAGTAAATTAAAAAGTTTAAAATTGCATGCTCTATCTAAATCATGAAAGAAAAAAAAAATGTTTCAGTGTCCCTTTAATTTCAATTTAGTTAACATCCCCAGATTAAAGGCAATTTGGTTTCAAGTAATTCAAAGGGATATTCCATTTTCAGAATTGACATATCCCATATTTAATCTTACCCTGGTCTAGATTTAATTCAGAATACAGACTAATCAAATGTTTGTCATTAAAAGCTGAAGACATGCCAGATACTGAAGCTCCGCCTCTTCATTCTGGGCACCGCCATCTTGGAACTCAGTTATTCTCACAGCCTGTGACACTCACAGATAGTAATATTACTTTTTTTTATAGCTGTATCATTTGCCTGGAGTTAGTGTGCATGATACATCATGTGAGGTTTACACTTATTGACAGTTTTACAGTTACAAAAAATACATTTTAAAAAGCATTCAACAATAATATAGAGAAATGCAGCTACTGCAAACATTGTACAGCTGTTTGTATCATGCTCCCTAGCCTGAAGCACATTATGCGGTTGTAAAAGAGTTGACAACCTCATTGATGTATAAATGCACACTACTGCGATCACAGTATGTGAGAATACCTGTGCTACAAGATGGCAACCCCATTACAAAAAGGTGGAGCTTAACCATCGGATAACATATACCGATTTTATAACTGTTAGTATATAACAGATATGTTTTTGTGTGTTCATTTTTTTTTATGTTGTGGGAATTGAACTTCATCAGAAAGGTCCATCACTGTTGTTGACAATAGCCAGCGCCATCTTGTTTTTTGCAAATAGGTGGTAGATGTGTGTTATCAGTCTGTGGGTGTTGAGCATTTATCAAGTGCATTTTGCTGTTTAATTCAATATGTCCATTTTGCTGTCAATATTTATTTGATAACTTTTGGTCGGGTGGATTTTTATGGCCAAAGTGGATGCCATCTATACATTGTATGGATACATTTTCTGATATCTGATAACATGTTTTTCCAATATGTAAATGGTATTATAATTTTGATTGTGATTGTCCTGATGATGAAAAGTGTATCTGCAGGTAAAAAACAATTAACAAGATTGGAATCAATTACATTATTAGATATTAGACAAGAAGATACATAACTGAGCTTTTCCATGAAACTCCCATGAATAGTTACAATATTATTTTCTATATATCTGAATATTCCAATATTTACAGGAAACACTGATCCTAATGTCACCAGTTCTGCACACAATGTTTATTTTGCTTCTGGATGTGAGGATGTGGTCCTGATGCAGTCGCCAGGAGAAATTAAAGTAGACAGTAAGGACAAGATTTATCCCAATGGTTTCAGGTAATTGTGTAATAATGTATAAACGTGATTGTTATTTTTTTTTTTTTTTATTTATTTCAAGGCATACAACAGTATGAGACAATAAAAAGTACAATGCATCTTACTTATATTATTTAATTAGTTTAATTCTTCAGATATCCTTTGTTTAAGAAATAGCAATGCACATGGGTGAGCCAATCACAAGAGGCATCCTATATGTAACCATCAATCAGCAGCTACTGAACTTAGGCTATTTAGATATGCTTTTCAGCAAAGGACATTAAGAGAATGAAGAAATAAAACAATAGAAGTAAATTGGAAAGTTGTTTAACGTTGCATGCTCTTTCTAAATCATGAAAGAAAGGAAATTCGGTTTCATGTCCCTTTAAGACTGTGACAGGGTTAAATTGTGTGTGCATTAGCAGGATGCTGGAGTACTGTTCCTTTAAGGTTTTCACTACAAGAAAGTAACCATCATCAACCATTCCACCACTGCCACCACTCGATAAACAGACCCAACAAGCTTAACCCCTAAGTAACATGGAAAAATTGCTCTCTCCACCCGCTTATTAATGTATGTACTTTCACCCTGTTACAAAACCTAGACAAGGCATACATTTTTTTTCTTGCGCATATGCCTCAAGCTTTTATTTATACTACTCAATATATCTGTTTGTTCTACTTAAAAGTAGACTCATATGAAGGTCCGACCTAGAACACTTCTCGGAAAAGCAAGGCCAGTAAAGCAGGTATAGCTAAGTGACAGCAGGAACACCCACAGCTTTCTTTTCACTTACTATTGTTACTACATTTTGAAAGAAAGGTACTCCAGTCTTGGCAAATATCATAAACTGACCTTTATTGTACCATGGTCCACAAAAAAACAACGTTTCAGACCCTCATTAGGTCCTTATACATGAGCTAGTGAGCGGTCTTGCTCACTAGCTTAGTTTACCATAGAGTCCTACCATAGAGTGACTGAATGCTCATGCATTCTAAAGCTCCCTATACAGGTTGCTACTCACAGTGATACCATAGATTGCTCAATACACATGCACATACCTAAACCTACCTCAGATATGCCTTTCTCAAAAGGGACCAAGTTTCAACTATGAGAAAAAAAGTTTTCAATAATATTTTTATGTTGATGTTAATGGGACATGAGACTCAGATATTTTCTTTAGTGATTCAGACAGAGCATACAATAAAAAAAAGTTTCCAATGTACTTCTTTGTTGAAGTTAGGTAGGTAGTGTACCTTTGTCTGGAGCACTAGGAAACCTCAATGACTGTTAACACTGGTTTTTATATGATATTTATTTGATTAACAAGTAATTCTAAACTAAACTGAATAAATAATGCAGAAATATGTCTTACAGATGTCAGTGGAGAATTATTGCACCAAAAAACAATGTTATAAGACTGGAACTCAAGCACTTACGCATAATGGAAGATAACAAAAAATGTTGTAATCACCTAGCGATATACGAAGGAGTATCCAGTGACAAAGTATTCAGAGGTATGAGTGCTACCATTTATATATTATAATATTATTATTATTATTATAAGAAGTAATTGTAGTATAAAGTATTATAATGTGTTTTAGTTATATTAAACAAAACATGACACCTAACTTTTTAAATAAGTGACCTTTTAAATTTTGTATTTTTCTATTTATGATATTTGGATGATCATTTAATATTTCCTCTAATACTGGATTTTTCAGTAATATCCTCCAATTAATCCTGCTGATTGATTATCTCTCTGATTTGTCTAAAATTTGTATTATATCCTAAAATGAATGGTACAACTTTGTTCTCAAATCTTGTGCTCTTCCTTTTATTTTTATATTTGAACAAATCTTTTCTATCCATATCTTCAACTTCCTTTATTTTTTGATCTCATTCTGATTCATTGTAATTTTTCTGTGGAAAATGTTTCAAAAATTTGATCTTGTGTTCTTCATTCTCTGGTTTATTTACATTATTTCCTCTTTAGACTCATAAATGGACTTTTTGGCACATTAGCCATTGTTTTGATGACAGCTATTTATATTGAAATTATTGACATGTGCTCTTTTAAAGTTCTTTCTTTTAAAACCTGATCATCTTCTATATCTATCTATCTATCTATCTATCTATCTATCTATCTATCTATCTATCTATCTATCTATATATATATATATATATATATATATATATATATACATACACACACACAGTATCTCCAAATTAAAAACTCCACCCTTTGCTGACTATAATTCCAAGTGAATGCAATGATGAAATTGTTATTCTCTAAATATCTTATAAATTCCAATAATTGTGATCCAGTACCTGACCAGATTAAAAACAACTATCTAATGGTGATAGGAAACCAGATATTGCCCCTAGTCATAAACACCATGAACGAAAAGATCTTCCCTATATGCCATAAAAAAGATGACATAGTTGGATGCAAATCTGGTCCCCATTGCCATTTCAATTATTTGTAGAAAGTATTGATTTTTAAACCAGAAATAATTATTATCTAAAATAAGTGATATAGCTTCCAGGATAAACTGTATTTGGTGCTTTGGAAGACATGGATAACATATCTCTAGTGGCTACCCAAGAATTTTTTTCCCATTTTGTATCTTCTATAATGCTTAAGGGGCATGAAACACAAAAGTTTCTTTTATGATTCAGATAGAGAATACAATAAAAAAAAGTGTTTCCAATTTATTTCTATTAAGAAATTTGCTTTGTTCTCATGTTGTTCTTGCTGGAGAGATAGAGTATCTAGATAGGTCGCGTGCACTTCTGTAGTACTACATGACAGGAAATAGTGCTGCCATCTAGTGCTCTTGCTAAACTATAACATTCTTACAAAACTGCTGCCATAGTGCTCTTGCTAATTTATAACATTCTTTCAAAACTGCTGCCATCTAGTGCTCTTGCTAATTTATAACATTCTTACAAAACTGCTGCCATCTAGTGCTCTTGCTAATCTATAACATTCTTACAAAACTGCTGCCATCTAGTGCTCTTGCTAATCTATAACATTCTTACAAAACTGCTGCCATCTAGTGCTCTTGCTAATCTATAACATTCTTACAAAACTGCTGCCATCTAGTGCTCTTGCTAATCTATAACATTCTTACAAAACAGCTGCCATCTAGTGCTCTTGCTAATCTATAACATTCTTACAAAACTGCTGCCATCTAGTGCTCTTGCTAATCTATAACATTCTTACAAAACTGCTGCCATCTAGTGCTCTTGCTAATCTATAACATTCTTACAAAACTGCTGCCATCTAGTGCTCTTGCTAATCTATAACATTCTTACAAAACTGCTGCCATCTAGTGCTCTTGCTAATCTATAACATTCTTACAAAACTGCTGCCATCTAGTGCTCTTGCTAATCTATAACATTCTTACAAAACTGCTGCCATCTAGTGCTCTTGCTAATCTATAACATTCTTACAAAACTGCTGCCATCTAGTGCTCTTGCTAATCTATAACATTCTTACAAAACTGCTGCCATCTAGTGCTCTTGCTAATCTATAACATTCTTACAAAACTGCTGCCATCTAGTGCTCTTGCTAATCTATAACATTCTTACAAAACTGCTGCCATCTAGTGCTCTTGCTAATCTATAACATTCTTACAAAACTGCTGCCATCTAGTGCTCTTGCTAATCTATAACATTGTTGTCAAACTGCTGTCATACAGTGCAGCAGACACGTGCACACTTCTGAACTTTCCTGCTTTTCAACAAAGGATAACAAAGAAAATGTGTTAATATAAGTACATTAGTAAGTTGTTTAAAATTGTATGTTCTATCTAAACCATGAAGTACAAATATTGGTATTTTATGTCCCTTTAATATGCTAGCGTTTTTAAAACATAACCTTACCAGATCTGTAAGTTGTGAGTCCTATAGAAATAAATGAACTTCATGCCATTCTTCCAAATAAATAAATCTCACTGTTTGCGGATTTCTTGCTTCTTGTAGACAAAGCACCACTTGGCTAAAAATAGTCAGACATGATGCATTCAAAAAATGTGAAATCTAATAATCTGTTTTAAGAAAAGACAGTCATTTGTATTTGGGCCATTCTTACAAGCTTTGAGTTGGTGAGGTTAAAGGGACGGTCAACACAAAAATTGTTATTGTTTAAAAAGATAGATATTGCCTTTACCACCCATTCCTCAGCTTTGCACAACCAGCATTGTTATATTAATATACTTTATAAAATGTAAACCTCTAATTGTTTGCCTGTTTCTAAGCCACTACAGACAGCCTCTTATCACATGCTTTTTTTATTAGCTTTTCACAGCAGGAGGCTGCTAGTTCATGTGAACCATATAGATAACAATGTGCTCATGCCTGTGGGTTGTGGATGATACTACACTAATTGGCTTATATGCAAGGCAATAGATAATAAATAAATAGCCATGTGATCAGGGGCTGTCAGAAGATGCTTAGATGCAAATTAATCACAGAGGTAAAAAGTATATTAATATAACCATAATTTCTGTGCAAAACTGGGGAATGAGTAATAAAGGGATTATCTATCTTTTTAAACAATAAAAACTGTACCTTTAAGTAAAAAAAAAAAAATCTCTCCCGCTGAACAGTGTTTGCATTTCACTGTAAAAAAAAAACCCCTGTAAAAACGTTCCCAGGAGCGCCTTGTTCCACCTTCTAGCCAGATAAATATTTTTTTTGGAAGTATTGTAGGAACGATTGAAATGGTTACAATTATAAATACATCCTTGGTGAGATTTAAAGCAAAACAAGGACTAAAAATAAAACTAAAAGGACATAACTGCTGTGGTCATTCCGCATACGTCAGTTAAATAAACTGCACATGCACGTCTACTCACCAATCAGCAGCTCGCTCCTAGAAGTACATTGGTGTTTCCTAAGCCTACCAATGTATTCTTTTCAACAAAGGATACCAAGAGGACAAAGTAAACATGATATCAGACGTAAACTGAAAAGTCCCTTTAAAATTGCATGCTCTGATTGAAACATTGAAGCTTAAAGGGACATAGAACCCAATTGTTTTCTTTTATGATTTAGATAAAACATACAAATTTAAACAACTCTCCAATTTACTTCCGTTATCAAATGTTCTTTGTTTTCTTGTTATCCTTTGTTGGAAATCCTGGATGTAAGCTTAGGAGTGTGCACGTGTCTGCAGCACTATATGATAGCAGTTTTTCAACAATGTTATACATTAGCAGGAGCACTAGAGGGCAGCACTATTTACTGTCATGTAGTTCTTCAAGCCCATGCATGCTACCTACCTAGGTGTCTCTTCAACAAAGAATATCATGAGAACAAAGCAAATTTGATAATAGAAGTAAATTGGAAACTTTTTAAAAAGGGCATTTTCTATCTGAATAATTAAAGATTTTTTGGGGGGGGTTAATGCCCCTTTAAAGGGGTTTAATGCCCCTTTAAAGGGATAGGAAAGTCAAACTTAAACTTGCTTGATTCAGAGAGATCATGTCATTTTAAGACACTTTTAAATTCACTTCTATTTTCAAATGTGCTTTGTTCTTTTGGTATCCCTTGTTATAAAAGAAAATATGCACATATCCTACACTAGTGGGAGCTGCTGCTGATTGGTGCCTGCACACCTTTGTCTCTTGTGATTGGCTTACTAGATGTGTCCATCTAGCTGTCCGTAGTGCAATGCTGTTCCATCAGCAAAGGATAACAAGAGAATTAAGTAAATTTGATAATAGAAGTAAATTGGAAAGTTGTTTAAAACTGTATGTTATATCCAAATCATGAAAGACATTTTTGGAGTTTCCTGTCCCTTTAATTTTGTATTTCATATCCCTTTAAATGGACATACATACCTTCTGCTCCAGACACATATTGAATGTGCAGAAATAAGCTCCTGAGATTTTAAAGTTTTTTTTCTATATGAATTTTGCAGGAACTTTACAGACTTGGTGAGGCAGTTTATCAGACAATCTTTAATGAATCTACCCCAACATCTAGTTTTAATTGTCTTACTGCAGGTGTTCTAGCAGACTAGTGAACAAAGTGATGTTCCATCAGCTGTCTGATAAAAAATCCATACCGCGCATGCGCTGCTCTTCTCATAGCATTCCAAATGCAACTACGTCACAGCCCATCAGAATATTGAACGGAGTGGCCTTGCGCACTAGCAACATTTCTATTTGTAAATACAACTATTTGTAAATATAATAGTACACACGCTGCATGTTCACAGATGTCACATACTATTGGCATTGTGCGGTACAGATTAGTACACACGCTGTCCAGCATTGTTTTGTACCTATATAAAAACGTTCTACCTTTTGTAGAAGTCTACGGTTTCTTGTCCCTGTAACATTTCAAGATAGGTATGTCCAATGCTTGTGGAGACCAGACAGTTGTGTTTAAAGAGGGACAAGAAACCAACTTCTACAAAAGGTAGAAAGTTTTATATAGGTACAAAACAATGCAGTTGTATTTACAAATAGAAATAGAAATGTTGCTAGTGCGCATGGCCATTCCGTTCACTATTCTGATGGGCTGTGACGTGGTTGCATTTGGAATGCTATGAGAAGAGCAGCGCATGCGCAGTATGGATTTTTTATCAGACAGCTGACGGAACGTCACTTTGGTTCGCTAGTCTGATGAATTTGCTAGTCTGACAGAACACAGGCATAAACCAGAGTCAGTGTGCTTTGTAAATGAATACCTGTTGCCACATGATATCTGGTATAGTAAAAGCATTTTTGGTTTGGCATCATCGCAGAACATAACTAAAAGATGTAGAACAGGAAGTCAAATAAGCACAATGCATTAGGAAACATACATTTCTGGTCCCCTCTGACACAATTGATTAATACAATGTTGCCAGTTATATTACAGTTTGAATTACTGAACACCACAATATTGCTGCTTTGAAAAATCAAACCATATGGCAACAATTTGGAATGTTAATATAATGAGAAAGCCAACTCAAAAATAAAAATATTTATGTCTACTATGCTATTTATAAGGTATTTGCCATTTAAAGTGATACAAACTGACATTTATAGCTTTTCTCAGCTGCAAAGTGTAAATATTGCAATCATTTTTCATTGCTCTGCATTTGAAATTCATTTTTAAGTCCCTGTAACCCCTTGATTGCCAGAGAACTGCAATGTAATGTGTTCAATCAGCAATGGGTTAAAGGGATATTCCGGTCAAAATTTAAATGCACATAGATGAATTACATTTATGAATAGAAACATATTTTCCATATACATATATTGGCAAAAATGCTTCTAGTAAAAGTTATTACTGTTTTAGTGTTAGAATTTTTCTCTGCACGTGCATGTGAAGCATAGCTAGATATCCTCAGTGTGCCAGCATTTTAAATACCACAGCTGATCAGAGTTCCAGTGGGGCTTGTATCATGTCAGCAATAAACAAATCGAGTCATTACCGGATGATACAAGCCCTTAAGGCTCTCTGAGCAAGTGCTGTGCTTAAAATGCTTGTGCACGGTGCATACTTAAATACACTTTTGGAACAGCTTTAGCTTTTTTTATGAGCATTTTTGCTAATACATGTATATTACAAAAATGTTTCTTTTCAAAACCTGAAATGCATCCATGTGGAATCCAATTTTGGCTGGAATGTCCCTTTAACTCTAAATCACTGATTTTCAAACCTGTCCTTCGGCCTCCCCAACAGGCCAGGTTTTCAGGAATACCTTGGATGAGAGCAGGTAAAATAACAATGTTTACTATTTAGCTGATTATTTCACCTGTGCTCCAGTTCAGATATCCTCAAAATCTGTCCTGTTAGGGAGGCCTGAGGTCAGGTTTGAAAACCAGTGCTCTAAACTAACTTAAATCCTAACTGCATCAGCTCAGAACCATTATAAATTCTGTTGTTTTTAGGTTCACATTGAGGTTATCATTTGAAATGTTTGCCATTGGAAGCAGCGACACACTGTATGGCTTGGGGAGGAAGAAAGGGCCCCTCCCCCTTTCTTTTTCTCTTAAAGTGAATGTAAAGTTGAATGAATGAGTGCCCGGTTTTTAAAAATACTCTTAAAAACAGGGGCACTTTCATTCATTCAAATTTACATTGCAGCGTTTTTTTAAATACTTACCTTTTTCTTTAGGAAACCCAGACCGGCGATCCTCCGCCTGCAGCTCCTCTGTGCTTAGCACAGCAATGACTAAACTGGCTTCCTCCAATCATGGCGTGCACCAAGGAGTGTCCATCTCGTAAAGGCCACGCCGTGATTGGAGGAAGCCGGTTTTGTCATCGATATGCTAAGTACAGCAGGTGAAGCGGGCGGAGGATTGCCGGTCTGGGTTTCCTAAAGAAAAATTATTAAAAAAAAGAAAAGAAATGCTTCAATGTAAATTTGAGCAGGCGGACAGGAATCGCCGGAATTCAACCCAATCAAGTACAATCGGGTTGATTGACACCCCCTGCTGGCGGCCCATTGGTTGCGAGTCTGCAGGGGGCGGGGTTGCACCAGCAGCTCTTGTGAGCTGCTGGTGCAATGCTGAATACGGAGAGCGTATTGCTCTCCGCATTCAGCAAGGTCTTGCAGACCTGATCCGCACTGTCGAATCAGGTCCGCAAGACCTTTAGTAAATAGGCCTCAATATATTTACTGTATAAAGAAATGTATTAGTTGTGAATTGGCCATTGATTAAATTGTTCCCTGTATCTTTAGATCGATGTAACAGTGGAAAAATAGATTGAATATTTTATGTTATATTTTGCTATATTAAATGTGGTTTATTTGAATGTCTTTTTTTATTGTAAACTTAATTTTATTATAGATATAGTACTCTTCTATTTGCCTGAGCAATATTTGTTTAGGTATAAAATATGGATAATTCATTAGCCTTGTATATAGGAATTAATGAGGTCCATAGGTTTGTGTTATAAAGAACTTGAAGTATATTTTTCTTCTTTTTATATTAATATATTAAGAGGGATACAGTTTGGCCCTCCATAATATATAAAATTATGTAGAAATGTTTGTCTTGATTAGTCCACTACTAACAAAACTATTTTATTCCTGTTTATGCATTGTTGCGGATTTGTGTATTTAAACTAAAAAGAAGCAACTCACTGTTCTTGTGCACATCTTGGTGCGTATATTGGTTACCAATATGTAACTTCATGGATTGCATATATATGAGAGATTATGGTATAAATTCTGTAAAACTCTCTCCATGTAGGGAAAAAATTGCATTACAACATCAAAACTAAAAATGTTTTATTAATTCCATATGAAAGCCTGAAGTGAGGGTATAAAATCCTGACCATGTTTCTAGAACACTCAGAAAGCAAATGGACCGCCCCTGAGGTACCTTTCATACAGCAGCATTGCCGGGAGAGAGGAGGCACTAGCCCCTCCAGCTCTGACCCCCCCCCCCAACTGTGATAGAATCTTAATTCTCAACAACCACTTTGCTTAGGTTCTCCACGGCTCTGCCTTACCCTGTCTATCTCACTCACACCCATGCCCACATGCGCTTGACACCGCCCCTGTTGTGGTCATGCCCACAAAACACCTCTCACTCTATGCAGCAAGACTACTTCCCATTAACAAAACAGAAATGCTAATATTTTACAATTGCAGACATTTACATAAACTGATTAGCAATCGGGTTCCCTAAATGTTGCAGTTGTCATTATTGTTTTTTCTTATTGCGAGCGGTTCATGTTTGATATGCAAGATATTATGTATTAGGCGCATCACGCAACTCAAGCTGTCAGGAACACCCACTAGAGAAACGCTTGAAAGGATAGTTGAAGAGATGCTAAATAAATTTCGAACATGATCTCACCTTCACAATCAGGCAAGCTCACAAGCATCTGTAAATTTAGTCCATCCTAAATGAGTGCTCATTCAATGTACACATACAGTGTTTATTTACAATTGACTTTGCTTGTGGTTATTCCAGTGCCTGGAGAGAGACTGGAATGCATTCAGCCTTATCACAAACTAGGACCTAGTAACATGCTACACAGCAATTGCTATATGAGTGTAGGAATTAATTTAGAGCCCAAACCATGACCTAGTAACAGTCTACACAGCAATTGCTTGATTAGTGTAGGAGTTCATTTAGATGTGTCCCTAATTGGCTGCAGAAGATGAGCTAAGATAAACATACTCAAAACATTTTCCAGGGCTATATTCCCAGACTGGAAATTTGGTAACAAAATTATTAGTTTAAATGCCATTAAACATTTACTTTGTAAAAACATTTATCTTTTGTAATGCAATTGTTAAATTCTAGTGTTTTAAATACGCTAGGATTTTACCATCACTAAAAACAAAAGGCGACCTTCATTCATCAGTTTAAAAAAAACCTGATGAATAGGCACCTTTATTTTGCTGCGGATTTAGCGCTAACCTTAGATTCTCAGGCCGCCCACTGCATAGATTTGTGCCATAGGCTAGCGCCGCTATTGGCTAAGAGGTGGAAACGTCATTGGAAAACTGAGCTGTGCCGTAAGCGCTTAAGTTAGTGCTGAAGCTCCAGCAAAATTAAGAAATCTATTTGTCCATTTTTTTTTATGAATGAAGGTTACTTTTATTTTTAGCGATTGAAAATCCTAGCATTTTTGAAACGCTAGAATTTACCATCACTTTAATTGCATATATAACAGGTAAGGTTTATGACCCTTGAAATGACAGCAGTAAAAACTAATTAACTAATAAAGTAAAAACTAACTAACTAATATACCAACCAGCAGATGCAGACAGAGGCCATAACAAATTATCTACAAGGCAGTATATGTGCTTGTGTATGTGTGTGTGTGAGTGTGTGTAGATAGATAGATAGATAGATAGATAGATAGATAGATAGATAGATAGATAGATAGATAGATGATAGATAAATAAAAAAAACATGGGCACAGCTAAAATATTTGATATGTCCCAAAAGATTTGGTTTGTAAATTTCAGCCTATTTCGTTCATGGCTATGTTAGTTTTGTCCTAATATGCAGATACAACATTTGTTTGGAATGAAATTCTTTCAATTGCAGAGCTACTGAACCCCTAATTACAGGAAATTATATAAACCTCAAAAATACATAGCCAAGGGAAGAGGACACATTTCTTTATAGTCCCTTGGACACCAATTCCCTAAAGATTAGGCAGTGATGGATGATGACCACCACAGAGCCCGAAGGGCAGGAGAAGCAGAAGAGGTACTGAAATAGATAGGCCTCCAATACACAAACCCCAAAAATAAACCTCTAAGGAAGGAGGACAAACACATGCTTAGAGACCTTTGTACACAGGACCAACAGTTTGCTATGATTTATTCTTCAACTGATGATGACCACCACATCAGCAGGAAGGGCAGGAGTAGGAGCAGGAGTGGTAGGCTGGAGACATATGGAACTAAGTGGGTCTCACAGTACATAAACCTAAAAATACACCTCCAAGGTAGGAAGGAGGACAAACGTGCTTAGAAACCCTTGGACACAACGGCCAGCAGTTGCCTGAGGATTTGGCATTGACCGATGATGATCACCGCAGAGCAGGAAGGGCAGGAGTAGCAGCAGCAGGTCACAGAGTTACTGAACTAGGTAGGCCTCACAGTACATAAACCCCAAAAATACACCTCCAAGGGAAGAGAAGAACAATCACATGCCTAGGGCCCCTTGGATACAGCAGCCAGCAGTTGCCTGAGGATTGGGCATTGACGGATGGTAATCATCACAGAGCAGAAATAGCAGGCGTTGTGCCAGCAGCAGCAGGTAGCAGACTTAATGAACTAGGTAGGCAAAAGGCACACAAACCCCCAACATGCACATTCTAGGGAGGAGGACAAATATGCGCTTAGATCCCTTGGCACAGCAGCCCACAGTCTAGGTAGGCAAAAGGTACACAGCCCACAGTCTGCTTTGATTTTCATCTAATGATGACCACCACAGAGCAGGAAAGAAGGGTTGGAAGGGTAGGAGCAGGAGAGGTAGCAGCATACACCAGAGTTAACTAAATAGGTAGGCCTTACAGTACGTAAACCTCAAAAATACACCTCCAAGGAAGAAAAACAAGTGCTGAGTCCCTTAGACACAGCGGCCAGCAGTTCCCTAAAGATTAAGCATTGACGGATGACAAGCCGTCACAGAGCAGGAGAAGCATCAGAAGGCAGCAGAGTTACTGAACTAGGTAGGCCTCATCTACACAAACCCCCAAAAATACACCTTCAAGGGAGGAGAATAAATGTGATTACCGTCCAGCAGTTCCCTAAGGATTAGGCATTGACAGATTATGATCAACCACCACAAAGCAGGAATGGCAGGAGAGGCAGCAGAAAGCAGAATAATTACTGAACTAGGTAGGCCTCACAGTATATAATCCTCCAAAATACACCTCCAAAATACAAATCCATGTGCCTAGAGCCCCTTGGATACAGCAGCCAGCAGTTCCCTGAGGATGTTGCATTGATGGATGATGACCACTTCAGAGCAGGAACGGGAGGAGTGACAGCAGGCTTACTGAACTAGGTAGGCCTCATGAGCTTGTTGTAGCAATAACCAGTCAATTGTAATGGCTGGTTATTTATCGCATGCCTGCAAATGGACAAATTTGCCCGTTTGCGGGCGCAAGATAAATTAGCGCTCCACTTGTAATCTAGCCCATTATCATTTAAAGTAACATCCTTTAATAGAATTTCACTGTCTTTACAATCTGTTATGAAGACTTAAAGGGACACTGAACCAAAAATGTTTCTTTCGTCATTCAGATAGAGCATGACATTTTAAGCCACTTTCTAATTTACTCCTATTATCAAATTTTCTTCATTCTCTTGGTATCTTTACTTGAAATGAAAGAATGTAAGTTTAAATGCTAGCCCATTTTTGGTGAACAACCTGGGTTGTTCTTGCTGATTGGTAAATAAATTCATCCACCAATAAAAAAGTGCTGTCCAGAGTACTGAACCAAAAAAAAACCTTAGATGCCTTCTTTTTCAAATAAAGATAGCAAGAGAACGCAGAAAAATTGATAATAGGAGTAAATTAGAAAGTTCCTTAACATTGCATGCTCTATCTGAATCACAAAAGAAAAAAACTTTGTACTTTTAAATACTGTCTAAACCTATTGTACCTTTAAATTATATAACTGCATTCTCAATTAAAACATTTTTATAAAATATTTTTGTAAATAAAAAAAAATTCTTACTTTAAAATCTTCTATCTTCTGGGTTTTTTTCAACAGCTCCAGACTGCAATCTGAAACTGCAGACGAGTCATGGATTGGAACAGTCCGATCCCTGCGCTCTGCATAATGAGCATTAGCATAATATTTATTATGCCTGATTGCTCCTGATTGCATGCACAATAGCAGAATAGACAAACTCAATTGCATTGCGAACAGGTGCTGAAAACAAAATCAATACATGCTGTGTGCATGTTCAATTACTAGTGACATCAGCGGTAATGAACAGCGCATGCGCAGGGTACCAAACGTGTCCACGACAAAAAACACCCAGGTAGTCCTCTGTGATAGGTAAAGTCTAAAGATTATCATGGGGGGCTTGGAAAAAAATATAAATTCAAAAGAAAATTGAAGGAAAATTAGAAATAAAAGTTAATAGAAGTATATTACACTCATATTATCATTATTAAGCACTTTACATTAGTGACTTAAACATTTTTGGGTTTACTGTCCCTTTAACAAAAGCAATCATTTAGACAGATTATTGTTCTCCTTCCGCTACTCTACCATCATCAGTCCTGGAGTCATACTATCCCTCCCTTAGTTTTCTCTTTACACTGATATATCTAAAGAAGGTTTTGTCACCATTTTTTCTGACTGTGCTATTTTCTCTTTTAGCTCTGAACATGATCCTTTCTCTATCTTTCTTTCCTCTCTCTCTCTCTCTCTCTCTCTCTCTCTCTCTCTCTCTCTCTCTCCTCTCTATCTCTCTCTCTCCCTCTCTCTCCATCCCTCCCTCTCTCTTCTCTCTCCTCTTGAAATTCCCAGTTGCCTACTAGTTCCAAACGACTTACAAATTTGACTTTTTCCTATGTTTAACAATGAGTGGACTAGTAACTTTTCCCCTCTGGGCAAGTAATTTTTAACCCCTGACTAGTAAATCATAGTGACATTTTTCCACCCTGTATGTATGTATGTATGTATGTATGTATGTATGTAAGTAAGTAAATGTATATTTAAAAGTATATGTAAATATATATATATATATATATATATATATATATATATACACACACACCCTGGTTGATGCTATTTACAGTAGGTGTACCCCCACACACAGTATATATATATTATGTTTCTAATATGAAACAGTGCAGCATTGTGGACCCTGCCCTGTACACAAATAGCGTTTCCAGGATTCACCTTTACCCTTTGCTTTTCAAGGACTGATATGCTTTATGTGCACAATGCCCTGTTGTAAATTCAGTTTTGTTTTTTTCTCTTGTAGAACAACTGAAAAATGATAATGTTCCGAGCATCATCTGGTCATTAGGTTCGGCTCTTACTGTAGAAGTCGCCACCACTTCTGCAGATCCTGAATTTGGGCTTTGGCTGCTATACAGTTTCCACCACAGAAAATAAAGTCCAGAGAACTGAATCTCACTATAGTAAAAAAAAGCAATGCAGTCTCTGTGTATGACTTAATAGCATGTTTAGCATTTACTTTTACAATAATATTTTGTTTGGCAAGAACTTTCTGCATAAAGTAGTTTGATAAATATTAAATGAATTGTATATATCTCATATTAACAGATCCTTATATTTAGTTGTGCACGTGTATAGTTATCTTGATTTAAAATGGTTACATTTGATAAATGGAAAGGAATATATATATATATATAACATTGTATGATAATATGTCATTAAGCTGTGGTAAATAATAAATTATACCATGAAATAGTTTTTGCATTTTTTCAAAAATTTTACAATCTTCTGGTATATATATGTAGTTAAAAAAATGCAATATACTTTCATTATTTATTTTGTCCCCTTTTCCTTTAATTACACTCTTACACTGAGGGGCCGAATTATCATATGGCGGGCAGACATAATTTGCTGTAGTGAATAATGTCCGCACAACAACGCTGAATCCTGACAGCATACTCTGTTTAATATTGCACAAGCATTTCTGGTGAACTAGCAGGGGGTGTCAATCAACCCGATCATATTCGATCAGGCTGATTGCTGTATGCCGCTCAGAGGTGGCGGATGAGTTAAGGAGCAGCGGTCTTAAGAAGCGGTCTGCTTCTTAACTCCTGTTTCCAGCAAGCCTAAAGGCTCGAGCGTAAGCAGTGTGATCAGGGGCCATTCAACCCTTGATAATTCGGCCCCTCAGTCTCTATAAAGTAATGGGCACCACTATGTTTCAACTTATGTTTACCCTTATCTGTCTTTCCTGCTGAGAACAATAAGGGGCAGGTATAAAACAGGTAATAAAAGAGATAGTCCAAACAAGGCTGTGTGGAACATATGGTTATCTAAAAGGGTTTCCACACAGCCTTGTTTGCACAGAGATAATTAGTACATTAGTTTGAAAATGGCAGCTTCTATTACTGTATAGAAACTTAATTACTTTATAGAAACTAAACCATTACAATTAAATTATTAACATATTTAAACAACTTATACAGGGAGTGCAGAATTATTAGGCAAGTTGTATTTTTGAGGATTAATTTTATTATTGAACAACAACCATGTTCTCAATGAACCCAAAAAACTCATTAATATCAAAGCTGAATAGTTTTGGAAGTAGTTTTTAGTTTGTTTTTAGTTATAGCTATTTTAGGGGGATATCTGTGTGTGCAGGTGACTATTACTGTGCATAATTATTAGGCAACTTAACAAAAAACAAATATATACCCATTTCAATTATTTATTTTTTACCAGTGAAACCAATATAACATCTCAACATTCACAAATATACATTTCTGACATTCAAAAACAAAACAAAAACAAATCAGTGACCAATATAGCCACCTTTCTTTGCAAGGACACTCAAAAGCCTGCCATCCATGGATTCTGTCAGTGTTTTGATTTGTTCACCATCAACATTGCGTGCAGCAGCAACCACAGCCTCCCAGACACTGTTCAGAGAGGTGTACTGTTTTCCCTCCTTGTAAATCTCACATTTGATGATGGACCACAGGTTCTCAATGGGGTTCAGATCAGGTGAACAAGGAGGCCATGTCATTAGATTTTCTTCTTTTATACCCTTTCTTGCCAGCCACGCTGTGGAGTACTTGGACGCGTGTGATGGAGCATTGTCCTGCATGAAAATCATATTTTTCTTGAAGGATGCAGACTTCTTCCTGTACCACTGCTTGAAGAAGGTGTCTTCCAGAAACTGGCAGTAGGACTGGGAGTTGAGCTTGACTCCATCCTCAACCCGAAAAGGCCCCACAAGCTCATCTTTGATGATACCAGCCCAAACCAGTACTCCACCTCCACCTTGCTGGCATCTGAGTCGGACTGGAGCTCTCTGCCCTTTACCAATCTAGCCACGGGCCCATCCATCTGGCCCATCAAGACTCACTCTCATTTCATCAGTCCATAAAATCTTAGAAAAATCAGTCTTGAGATATTTCTTGGCCCAGTCTTGACGTTTCAGCTTGTGTGTCTTGTTCAGTGGTGGTCGTCTTTCAGCCTTTCTTACCTTGGCCATGTCTCTGAGTATTGCACACCTTGTGCTTTTGGGCACTCCAGTGATGTTGCAGCTCTGAAATATGGCCAAACTGGTGGCAAGTGGCATTTTGGCAGCTGCACGCTTGACTTTTCTCAGTTCATGGGCAGTTATTTTGCACCTTGGTTTTTCCACACGCTTCTTGCGACCCTGTTGACTATTTTGAATGAAACGCTTGATTGTTCGATGATCACGCTTCAGAAGCTTTGCAATTTTAAGAGTGCTGCATCCCTCTGCAAGATATCTCACTATTTTTGACTTTTCTGAGCCTGTCAAGTCCTTCTTTTGACCCATTTTGCCAAAGGAAAGGAAGTTGCCTAATAATTATGCACACCTGATATAGGGTGTTGATGTCATTAGACCACACCCCTTCTCATTACAGAGATGCACATCACCTAATATGCTTAATTGGTAGTAGGCTTTCGAGCCTATACAGCTTGGAGTAAGACAACATGCATAAAGAGGATGATGTGGTCAAAATACTCATTTGCCTAATAATTCTGCACTCCCTGTATAATATATATATATATATAAAATCAAGAGAAAACAATCAGAGTGATTCAGCGCACAGATAAATAATCCAATGTACGTTTCGGCCTCTCTTGGGCCTCGTCAGTGAGGTGCAGTTGCAACTGCACCTCCCTGACGAGGCCCAAGAGAGGCCGAAACATACGTCGGACTATTCATCTGTGCGCTGAATCACTCTAATTTTTTTCTCTTGATTTTCAAATTTTAACAGTGTTAAGGGTACACTGAATCTTTTTCTTCTACAAGATATGATGAGTCCACGGATTTCATCCTTACTTGTGGGATTTAGCCTCCTGCTAACAGGAAGTGGCAAAGAGCACCACAGCAGAGCTGTATATATAGCTCCTCCCTTCCCTCCACCTCCAGTCATTCTCTTTGCCTGTGTTAGTAATAGGAAGAGGTAAAGTGAGGTGTTGGTTTTAGATTCTTCAATCAAGAAGTTTTTTATTTTAAAATGGTACCGGTGAGTAGGCCGGTATTGATTATGGTGTTACTGAATTTACTGTATTATGTACATAGAAACATAGAAACATAGATATTGACGGCAGATAAGAGCCATAGGCCCAGCAAGTCTGCCCGACCTTACCTAACAGTATAAACTTATCTAGTTCGTAGGATAGCCCTATGCTTGTCCCATGCATTTTTAAAGTCCCCCACAGTGTTTGTTGCTACTACCTCTTGAGGAAGTTTATTCCATAAATCAATCACTCTTTCTGTAAAGAAGTGCTTCCTCAAATTACTCCTGAATCTACTACCCTTTAGATTGAGCTCATGACCCCTTGTTCTTGAATTTTCCATTTTATGTAAAATACCCACAGCCTCAGTTTTACTAAACCCTTTAATGTACTTGAAAGTTGCTATCATATCACCTCTTTCCCTTCTCTCCTCTAAGCTATACATATTTAGGTCATTGAGCCTATCCTGGTAAGTTTTATTTTTTAGACCATGTACCATTTTGGTAGCCCTCCTTTGCACAGATTCAAGTTTGTTAATATCCTTCTGAAGATATGGCCTCCAGAACTGCACACAATACTCAAGATGAGGCCTAACTGATGATCTATAAAGTGGCATAAGAACCTTACTATTTCTGCTGCAAATACCTCTACCAAAACATCCAAGCATTCTGCTAGCCTTACTCGCTGCATTACTACATTGTTTACTAAGTTTTAAATCATCTGAAATAATAATTCCCAAGTCCTGTTCCTCGTCTGTAACAGTCAGTAAAGTGTCATTGAGTCTGTAATTAACATTTGGATTTTTCTTCCCTAAATGCATTATTTTACACTTTGCTGTGTTAAACTTTAGATCCCAGTCGTTTGTCCAATCCTCCAATTGTTGTATATCACTTCTCATTTTGTCTACCCCCCCTGGAACATCCACTCTGTTGCAAATTTTTGTATCATCTGCAAAGAGACATACTTTCCCCTGTAGCCCTTTGCTGATATCGCAGATAAATATGTTAAACAAAACAGGCCCCAGAACTGACCCCTGAGGAACACCACTAGTAACAGCCCCCTCTGCTGAATGAACTCCATTTACTAAGACACTTTGTTTTCTGTCCTTAAGCCAGCATTCCACCCAGTTCACAATTTTTGAATCTAGACCAAGGAGATATAGTTTGTGAATAAGTTTATTGTGTGGGACGGTGTCAAATGCTTTGCTGAAATCTAGATATGCTACATCAACTGCTCCTCCCTTGTCTAATACTTTTGTTACATAATCAAAGAAGTCAATTAGATTAGTCTGACATGATCTCCCTGAAGTAAAACCATGCTGATTTTGGTCCTCTAAATTGTTTGTCTTTATGTAAGTCATAATTCTTTCTTTTAAGAGGCTTTCCATTAATTTCCCTACTACTGAAGTTAAACTAACTGGCCTGTAGTTGCCAGATTCTTCTCTACTGCCCTTTTTATGAAGAGGTATTACATTTGCTATTCTCCAATCATCTGGGACAGCTCCTGTTAATAGTGACTGATTAAACAGATCAGTTAATGGGACAGTTAGCACTGATCGAAGTTCTTTTAAAACCCTTGGATGAATATTATCAGGACCCACTGCCTTTGTAACATTTATTTTTGATAATGCTAACAAAACCTCATCCTCTGTAAAAAGATTACTGTTAAGCTTGTTTCTATTTTGCGTAGCATCCCTTAATGTAGACATTGTATCTTCACAATCTTTAGTGAAAACAGAACAGAAGTAATCATTGAGACAGTCTGCAATCTGCTTATCTCCTTCTATTATTCTACCATCAACTGATTTCAATTTTACTATTCCTACCTTATTTTTTCTTCTTTCACTGATATATCTAAAGAATGTTTTGTCCCCATGTTTTACTGACTGTGCTATCTTCTCTTCTGCATGAGCTTTAACCTTCCTAATTAACTGCTTAGTCTTTTTTTGTTGGAGTCTCCATATTTTCATATCATCATCTGCTTGTGTGTGTCTGTAATTTTTATAAGCTATCTTTTTTGTCTTTACAGCATGTGCTACTTCTTTGGAAAACTAAATTGGTTTCCGCTTTCTTTTACTTTTACAGACATGTCTAATACAGTGTGCGGTTGCATCTAATGCTTAGGTACTTCAACAGGGGCTTGACACTGGGCTACAAAGACAGCATGAGATTGTTTGAGGGAGAGAGGCAGCTGCGACACTTTGGATATTTTAATTACATGGCATAAACATAAAGTCTGTGTGAAGGGGGCCACATAGCTTGTTAAAAACGCTTCCCATGCGGTTATGGAGTCTGTGAGTGAGACGCCCATGGTGGGCGGGGGCCTATTTTGTGTGCTTCGACGCGCAGTTTTCTCTTCACTAGAAGGCAGCAGGCACTAGCTCCGGTGGGGCCTAAAGTTAATTTTCAGTCACCGGATCGTTGTCGAGTCAATCTTGTGTACCCTGAGGGCAGGTAGGCGCCACTGTTTTTTTTGTTAAAGTTTAGTTTCGAAATAAAATGCCTCTTTAAAGGGTGATTTAACCTTTGCTTAAAGGGTGCAATAATTTTTGACAAAATTTAACTGTTTTTAATGATTTGTTAGTGATAAAAATAGTTTTTGGTGCAGTACAGGAAAATTGTTGCGCTTTTATTTCTTAAAGGCGCAGTACATTTTTTTCAAATTTTTTTTTGAATCAGTAAATAAGATTTTTAACGACTATTGTGGCTATTGCTAGTCTGTTTAACATGTCTGAACTTGAGGAAACTCCTTGTTCTATGTGTTTAGAGGCCATTGTGGAACTCTTACTTTGTGTACCTCTTGTACTGAAAGAGCCTTACAATGTAAAAAGCATATTTTATGTAAAGAAAGTGTGCCTAAGGATGATTCTCAGTCTGAAGAGAATCAGGATATGCCGCCTAATTCTCCCCAAGTGTCACAACCTTTAATGCCCACCCAAGCGTATCCGGGTTCCTCAACCGCGTCTAATTCTTTTACTCTGCAGGATATGGCTGCAGTTATGTCAACTACCCTTACAGAGGTATTATCAGGGGCGGAACTAACGGTGATGCAGAGGTCGCGAATGCGACCGGGCCCAGAAGGTCCCACCCTCAGAGGGGCCCCAAGTTACTTCAGCTGTCAGCACATGAAAAAGTTTATTTTTTATTTTGTTTTGTTTTGTTTCAAGAATTCCAAAACTTTCTTTGACCCACTACTTTGCTAGTTTGACCTGGGGCTGGGGCTGGGGCTGCGGCTGCCTGTGTTACAATACTGAGTCTGACAAGCTAAGAGGGAGATCGGAGGCTATTGGCGCAGTGCAGTTCAGCCACCAGGAAATTCCAAATTTGTCTACTTTGGCGCGCAGCTCCTCCTGACTGACTGCATGTTTAGTCTAGTTAGCAGGAGGCTGCAGCACGGCTGCCGGCAGTGAGACAATGACTGGAGTCCTGGCCGGCACTTGCAGAGGCAGCACTGAGGTAGGGGCCAGGTGAAGCATGCAGCAGCAGCAGACACTTAGCTCAGGCTGAGAGGGGCCGATGGAGGCCGAAAATATTTCTTAATTGTGTCGCATTGGAGTACCGGCACTTGCAGAGGCAGCACTGAGTTGAGGTAGGGGCCAGACGAAGCATGCAGACGGTTAGCGCAGGCTGAGGGGGGCCGAGGAGGGGGCCAAAAACATTTTTGAACTGTGTCGCATTGAACAATGTATGATACTGGATAGCCGTTTACCCATTTCTCCAGAATCATTTATTCATTACTGACAGTAATAAATAAATGATTCTGGAGAAATGGGTAACCGTCTATCCGGTATAATACACAGTTCAATGCGACACAGTTCAAAAATGTCTGGGCATATCTGGTTCATTTGGAACCCTAAAGCATTGCCAAATATGAAAAAGCATTTATCAGGCTCCTAATTCTTTTTCAATAGGACCTGACATCATAACTTGTGGGATTCTTTGGAGCATTTCACAATCAGTGTGACATACACTATGCGATCAATACAAAGTTGAGATATGAGACACACACTATGCTGTAACCTGTATTAGCCCCAGCTGTATGATATTCACTTTCAGATCCATATTAGGTCCAAATGAATGACCCTATTTAGGTCCAGATGAGCTTTATATCTGCAGAAGTTGTGTGACATTCACTATGATACACATTTCATTTCCAATTTTGTGACACTTAAAGGGACAGTATACACTCATTTTCATATAACTGCATGTAATAGACACTACTATAAAGAATAAGATGCACAGATACTGATATAAAAATCCAGTATAAAACTGTTTAAAAACTTACTTAGAAGCTGTCAGTTTGGATCTGTTGAAAAGGTAGATGGAAAGCCCACTGCAAGTGGTAAATAAGACACCCCCCCTCCCCCTTCTTTTACATATGAAAAGACCCTTTACACAAACAGGAGCAAGCTGGAGAAGGTAGCTGACAGTATTCACATAAAACTTTGGGGCTTGGTTAGGAGTCTGAAAATCAGAGCAATGTTATTTAAAAATAAGCAAAACTATACATTTATTTAAAAAAAAAAAACTTTATGGGCTATATAAATAGATCATCTACAAAACATTTATGCAAAGAAAAAATTAGTGTATAATGTCCCTTTAATAATCTTTGTGTGCTGAATAATAGTGACTGTGTGGTAACTGCACCAGCTCTGTGTACAAATATGATGGGAGGTTTTTCTGTACAGCCATCTTGGAAACCCTGCCACCATATTTGTAAAGGAAATACTTACACTTTTCTTACACTGTGTGCCCTGGCTTATGTGTGTGTGTGGGGGGCGGCACAGAGAAGTCAGGTGTAGCTGTACCCTATTTGAACCAACTGCCAGCCCAGTCTCATTTGAGACCCCTGTAATAACACCCTGAGGACAAGTATAGTACTACTCTTGGCCAGAATGGACAGCCATCTTATTCAGAGATATGTTCAAACACACATTATTTTGCTATTTGTTAATTTATTGTGAACAACTAAGGAATCATATCCAGGGGCTACTAATCACTTCACATTCCACAGTAAGATAAGAAATGTTCATGCTCTGCATATGGTTATCTTTAAAAAAATTCTGATATTCCATATACTGCAATTTATAAATATAGTCTGACTGCCTGGGACTTTAGTGTCCAGAAAAAAAATGTTTTCTCCTAGCTCTTAATAGTATTAACTGGACATTATTTTTGTTATTTTGCCTAGTGTGACAATTACACGTTTTGCCTAGTGTGACACTTTGTTGGGATCAACGTTTTAAAAAATCTTTTTGGAAATCCAGTGACATTTTTATGTCACCATTATTAGTATGACATTTTTATGTGTGCCAAAATGTTTGTCCTTGTGCTGTGTCACAATCTGGCACTACCCTGTGCTGTGTGGCACACACTTTGGCAATGTTCCTGTGTTGTGTGACACATTTTGTCACTGTCCCTGTGTTATATAACATCCTCTGGCATTGTCCCTGTGCTGTGGCACTCTCTGACACTGCTCTTGTGTGTGACATATTTTGTAGTCCCTGATTAGTGTGACACTCTTTGGCAATGTCCCTGTACTTTGTATCTGTAACAATGTGACAATCTCTCTGTGACTGTTACTATTTAAAAGACATCACTATTGGGAAGGGCACCAAATCTGAATGATACAAAACTTTTATTAGTACACTAAAATCTTGATATGATCAGGTGCTGAAGTCTGACATGGCTGTACCTTTGTATGTCCTCAGAGATGACAGCCTGTCTGTCCCTGTCCCGTATGACTGCTACTGTCCCGTGTAATTAATACTGTGTGTGTTACTGCTATTAGTTTTCTAAACATTATTAACATATTTTTTTTTACTGTGTTACATGTTTTTTTAAATGTTTAAAAATCACATTTTTGTGTGTGTGTGTGTGTGGGGGGCCTTCATGGATTCTTGCACCGGGGCCCTGATGTTTCTAGTTACGCCTCTGGGTATTATCTAAACTACCAGTGTTACAGGGTAAACGCAGTAGGACAGGAATCAATGTAAATACTGAGTCCTCTGATGCTATGTTGGCTATTTCCGATGTACCCTCACAGGGATCTGAGTTGGGGGTCAGGGAACTTTTGTCTGAGGGAGAACTTTCAGAATCGGGAAGTGTGTTACCTCAGACAGATTTGGACGTCATGTCCTTTAAATTTAAGCTGGAACACCTCCGCCTGTTACTTAGGGAGGTTTTAGCAACTCTGGATGACTGTGACCCTATTATGGTACCAGCAGAGAAATTGTGTAAAATGGACAAATATCTGGAAGTTCCCGCTTACACTGATGCTTTTCCGGTTCCTAAGAGAATCTCAGAGATTATAAAGAAAGAGTGGGACAGACCGGGTATACCGTTCTCTCCTCCTCCTAATTTCAAGAAAATGTATCCCATATCAGACACCATTCGGGACTCTTGGCAAACTGTCCCTAAGGTGGAGGGAGCTATTTCTACCCTGGCTAAGCGTACAATTATTCCTATTGAGAACAGTTGTGCTTTCATAGACCCTATGGATAAGAAGTTAGAGGGTCTTCTAAAGAAATGATTTATTCATCAGGGTTTCCTTTTACAACCAACAGCCTGCATTGTTCCAGTTACTACTGCAGCGGCTTTCTGGTTTGATGCTCTAGAAGAGTCTCTTAAGGTTGAGACCCCTTTAGAGGATATTTTAGATAGAATTAAGGCTCTCAAGCTAGCTAATTCTTTTATTACAGATGCCGCCTTTCAAATTGCTAAGTTGGCAGTGAAAAATGCAGGATTTGCCATTTTAGCGCGTAGAGCGTTATGGTTAAAATTGTGGTCTGTTGATGTGTCTTCTAAATCAAAGCTCTTAGCTATTCCTTTCGGCCTGAGTTGAAGGAAATCATTTCTGACATTACTGGAGGTAAAGGTCACGCTCTACCTCAGGATAAGTCTGTTAAGATGAGGGGTAAACAAAATAATTTTCGTTCCTTTCGGAATTTTAAAGGAGTATCCTCTTCTTCCTCTTCCTCCACAAAGCAGGAAGGGAATTTTGCTCAGGCCAAGTCCGTCTGGAGACCCAACCAGGCTTGGAACAAGGGTAAACAACCCAAGAAGCCCGCTGCTGCTCCCAAGACAGCATGAAGGGGCGGTCCCCGATCCGGGACCGGATCTAGTAGGGGGCAGATTTTCTTCCTTTGCCCAGGCTTGGGCAAGAGATGTTCAGGACCCCTGGGCACTGGAAATCGTGGCCCATGGGTATCAACTGGAATTCAAAAATTTTCTCCCAAGAGGGAGATTTCTTCTTTCACGATTGTCTGTAAACCAGATAAAAAGAGAGGCGTTCTTACGTTGTGTACAAGATCTCTCTACTATGGGAGTAATTCGTCCTGTTCCAAGACTAGAACAGGGACAGGGATTTTTCTCAAATCTTTTCGTGGTTCCCAAAAAGAGGGAACGTTCAGACCTATTTTAGATCTCAAGAGTCTAAACAAGTTTCTCAGAGTTCCATCCTTCAAGAGGGAGACCATCCAAACAATTTTACCAATGATCCAGTAGGGTCAAAATATGACTACCGTGGACTTGAAGGATGCATACCTTCATATTCCTATCCCAAGGATCATCATCAGTTCCTAAGGTTTGGCTTCCTGGACAAACATTTTCAGTTTGTGGCTCTTCCCTTCGCGTTGGCCACAGCACCCAGGATCTTCATGAAGGTTCTAGGGTCCCTTCTGGTGGTTCTCAGGCCGCGGGGCATAGCAGTGGTGCCTTATCTGGATGATATTTTGATTCAGGCGTCAACTTTTCATCTGACAAAGTCTAATACAGACACAGTGTTGTCTTTTCTGAGAACTCACGGGTGGAAGTTGAATCAAGAAAAGAGTTCACTAATTCCACAGACAAGGGTTCCCTTCTTGGGAACTCTGATAGATTCTATAGACATGAAAATATTTCTGACAGAGGTCGGAAAGTCAAAGATTCAGCCTTCAGTGGCTCAGTGTATGGAGGTAATTGGATTGATGGTGGCAGCAATGGACATCATTCCGTTTGCTCGGTTTCATCTCAGACCACTGCAACTGTGCATGCTCGGACAGTGGAATGGGGACTATGCAAATTTATCTCCTCAGATAAATCTGGATCAAGAGACCAGAGACTCTCTTCTTTGGTGGTTGTCGCCGGATCATCTGTCCCAAGGGACGTGTTTCTGCAGACCCTCGTGGGTGATAGTGACAACGGACGCCAGTCTACTGGGCTGGGGTGCAGTCTGGAATTCCCTGAAGGCTCAGGGTGTATGGACTCAAGTGGAGTCTCTACTTCCTATTAATATTTTGGAATTGAGAGCAATATTCAATGCGCTTCTGGCATGGCCTCAGTTGGCTTCGGCCAAATTCATCAGATTCCAGTCGGACAACATCACGACTGTGGCTTACATCAATCATCAGGGAGGAACGAGGAGTTATTTAGCGATGACAGAAGTATCCAAGATAATTTGATGGGCAGAGACCCACTCTTGTTATCTGTCAGCAATCTACATCCCAGGAGTAGACAACTGGGAAGTGGACTTTTTAAGCAGACAGGCTTTTTTCATCTGGGGGAGTGGGAACTCCATCCAGAGGTATTTGCCTCTCTGATTCTCAGATGGGGCAGACATGAATTGTATCTGATGGCGTGTCAAAAGAATGCCAAGCTCCCAAGATACGGATCCAGGTCAAGGGATCCTCAGGTCAAACTGATAGATGCCCTGGCAGTGCCTTGGTCGTTCAACCTGGCTTATGTATTTCCACCGTTTCCTCTCCTTCCCCGGGTGATTGCTTGGATCAAACAGGAGAGAGCTTCAGTAATACTAATTGCGCCTGCTTGGCCACGCAGGACTTGGTATGCAGATCTAGTGGACATGTCCTCTCTGCCTCCGTGGAAGCTTCCAGTGAGACAGGACCTTCTCATTCAAAGTACTTTCCAACATCCAAATCTAATTTCTCTGCAGCTGACTGCTTGGAGATTGAACGCTTGATTTTATCTAAGCGGGGTTTCTCTGATTCGGTCATCAATACTTTGATTCAGGCACGTAAGCCTGTAACTAGAAAGATCTATCATAAGATATGGCGCAAATATCTTTTTTGGTGTGAATCCAAGGACTACTCATGGAGTAAAGTTAGGATTCCAAGGATTCTGTCCTTTCCCTAAGAAGGATTGGAGAAAGGGTTATCAGCGAGTTCCTTAAAAGGACAAATTTCTGCTTTGTCAATTTTGCTACCCAAACGTTAGGCAGATGTTCCAGACATTCAGTCTTTTTGTCAGGCTCTAACCAGAATTAAGCCTGTGTTTAGACCTATTGCTCCACCCTGGAGTTTAGTTCTTAGTGTTCTTCAAGGGGTTCCGTTTGAACCCATGCATTCCATAGATATTAAGTTGTTATCTTGAAAAGTTTTGTTTTTGGTTGCTATTTCTTCTGCTCATAGAGTTTCTGAGCTTTCAGCACTACAATGTGACTCGCCTTATCTTATCTTTCATTCTGATAAGGTGGTTTTACGTACCAAACCTGGGTTCCTGCCTAAGGTTGTTTCTAATAAGAATATTAATCAGGAAATTGTTGTTCCTTCTTTGTGTCCTAATCCTTCTTCTAAGAAGGAGTGTCTGTTACATAACTTGGACGTAGTCCGTGCCTTGAAGTTTTACTTACAGGCGACTAAGGATTTCCGTCAATCATCTTCATTATTCATTGTTTTTTTCTGGAAAGCGTAGGGGTCAGAAAGCTACGGCTACCTCTCTTTCTTTTTGGCTGAAGAGTATCATCCGCCTGGCATATGAGACTGCTGGACAGCAGCCTCCTGAAAGAATTACGGCTCATTCTACTAGGGCTTTGGCTTCCTCATGGGCATTTAAAAACGATGCTTCTGTTGAACAGATCTGCAAGGCTGTGACTTGGTCGTCTCTTCATACTTTTTCCAAATTTTCCAAATTTGATACTTTTGCTTCTTCTGAGGCTGGTTTTGGGAGAAAAGTTCTTCAAGCAGTGGTGCCTTCTGTTTAGGTTCCTGTCTTGTTCCCTCCCTTTCATCCGTGTCCTGTAGCTTTGGTATTGTATCCCACAAGTAAGGATGAAATCCGTGGACTCGTCAAATCTTGTAGAAGAAAAGTAAATTTATGCTTACCTGATAAATTAATTTCTTCTATGATATGACGAGTCCACGGCCCGCCCTGTCATTTTTAAGACAGATTTAGTTTATATTATATTTTTTACAAACTTCAGTCACCTCTTCACCTTTGGCTTTTCCTTTCTTTTCCTTACTTCAGTTAAATGACTGGAGGTGGAGGGAAGGGAGTAGCTATATATACAGCTCTGCTGTGGTGCTCTTTGCCACTTCCTGTTAGCAGGAGGATAAATCCCACAAGTAAGGATAAAATCCGTGGACTCGTCATATCATAGAAAAAATTAATCAGGTAAGCATAAATTTACTTTTTCATGCTGCACGATATATGATATATAGTATACCTATGTAATACACTTATTGATACACATTTATATTTGATCTAAGGTTTAGCGCTGGTATTACATCTTGACTTATACAGGTAGCCCTCAGTTTACGCTGGGGTTAGGTTCCAGAAGGAATGGTTGTAAATCGAAACCATTGTAAATTGAAACCCAGTTTATAATTTAAGTCAATGGGAAGTGAGGGAGTTAGGTTCCAGGCCCCTTTCAAAATTGTCATAAGTAACACTTAATACATTATTTTTAAAGCTTTGAAATGAAGACTTTACATGCTAAACAGCATTATAAACCTAATAAAATAATCACACAACAGAGAATATATAATTAAACTAAGTTAAATGAACAAAAACATTTGCTAAACAGCATTATAAACCTAATAAAATAATCACACAACACAGACTTCACCTGCATTTTTCTGCAAACAATTCTTTCTATGCATTCCAATCTGGACTAATTTATAGACAGGAAGATCTTGTTCCTTTGAAATCTGCTCGATAGCTCAGGTCTGGTTAAACTGATTAATTCAGCTTGCTTGGCTTTGCTGCAACACAAGCAGACAGCTCCATTTACTGGCTATTTTAATAAATGCACTGCTTCTCAATGCTTTTCAATAGCAGTTACATGACTGGAAAAAAAGGTTGTTATTCTGAAAATTGAACCGTTGTAAAACGAGGGCCACCTTTACATATATATATATATATAATATTTTAAGGCTAAACAGTATGTGTTGCCTCTGCGCACAGATTTTGAGATCTCTGCTTTGAAATGTGACTCCCCTTATCTTGTTTTCCATGCTCATAGGGCGGTTTTACGTACTAAATTAGGATTCCTCCCTAAGGTGGTGTCGGATCATAACATTATTTAGGAAATTGTTGTTCCTTCCTTGTGTCCTAATCCTTCTTCAGTGAAGGAACTCTTGCTTCACAATCTAGATGTGGTTCATGCCTTGAAGTTCTATCTTCAAGCTACTATAGAAATCGGACAATCTTCCTCTTTGTTTGTCATCTATAAGCGTAAAGGGCAGAAAGCTACTACACCTTCCCTATCTTTCTGGTTGAGGAGTGTTATCCACTTAGTTTATGAGACAGCGGGGTGACAACCTCCTGAGAGGATAACGGCTCATTCCACTAGAGCAGTGGCTTCCTCCTGAGCTTTTAAGAATGAAGCCTCTATGGGTCAGATTTGTAAAGCGGCTACCTGGTCCTCCTTACACAATTTTTCTAAAATTTTACAAGTTTAATGTCTTTGCTTTGGCTGAAGCAGCTTTCGGGAGAAAAGTTTTGCAGGCTGTGGTGCCCTCAGCATAGGCTCCCGTTATTCATTCGGTGTCCTCTGGAGCTTGGGTATAGTTACCCAACAGTAAGGAATGAAGTTGTGGACTCTCCCTGCCTTATGGAAGGAAAACATAATTTATGCTTACCTGATAAATTCCTTTCCTTCCTGGCAGGGAGAGTCCACAACCCCGCCCCTAATTTATTTTTTTGTTAGGCGGTTCACTTTTTATATATTTTTTTCTGGCACCTTTATACCCTAGAAAACAAAACATAGGGTGCCACATAGTGTAGGTCAGGCGATCAGTATCCAAAATATTAAAGTTAGCCAAATAGATACTCACGTGGTATAAAGCACAGTTGTGCAATATGAGCAGACCGGAACCTCAAGTCATCCGGTAGACACTCAGGCAGTATATTGGATGTTCCCACAGGAGAATGGTAGCAGGGTCCCTCTATCCCACCAGGGGGAGTCCAGGAGAGATGAGCGCAGGGCACTTTGATCCCACCAGGGGGAGTTTGGTAGAGGCTGCTTGCAGAAAAAGGCCAGGCTCCTTAATAGTAGCCAAAAAGACACACTGTGATCCAAATATGGAAATAGGATATTCTCAGTCAGGCGTATTGTTTCAGCCGTGACTCAAAGAATAATATATGGTGTCACCAGTAGGTAGCAACTGCAAATACTAAAACAAATAGCAGATAGAGCAATGCTTGATTCTTCCAAAGAAGATTAAAAAATATCACAGAGTAGCAGCGAGTGTAAAATTTAAAAAGATTATTTAATAAAAAGGTTTTAAAAAAGCAACGCGTTTCTCCGTGTCGCAGCACGGTTTCATCAGGCTGTATAAAACACAATGCACACTGCTACACTTTATACAATAGTATATCCAATCAACTAAAAGATCCAAATGCCCACCCAAAAAACTAACACAGCTGATTTTAGTGTTGATGATTGAAAACGTACGGTGTCAGGGGGTGTGGCTTTAGTCAGGTGTGGTTTAATAACAAACATAAGAGATTAGTAAAGGTTCGTTCCTTTCAGCATATGACAAGATTGTTAATGAGACCACAAACAATGAAATTGCAACTCCCCAAAAATAGAGAGATATGGGATTAGGTCAATAACAAGTATCAAAAATAAGTATAAAAAACGAGTATCAAAAAATGAGACTGACTTAATTATAAATACATAACAACGGTCAACCACATCAATAAGCGGAATGACCCACCAGTCATATATAAGGGATGTGTTTGACAGAATGCTCGACCAGTGATGGAAATATCTACTTAAAAGGTTATCCTTCGTTGTTCATATTGTATATATTATTAAAGCTCTCCTCAAGTCGTATATAAAGGGCGTGTGTTTACTACGTGTTTGGGGCTGGCATCCAATAAAGTATGGGTGGTGTATTTGTTTACACGGCTAGCGGCCAATCCTCTGTAAGGGGTATATCTTATTTGCAAAACTCACCGATGTACGTACAAAAGATTTTAACTTGTTACTCTCATCGTAGTATTATGGTCACTACAGTCCATATCCTACGTTACATGACTTGGTTATAGATACAAAACAACCACGACAATAAGCGAGATAACCCGCCAATCATATATAAGAGGTGTGTTTGACGGATTGATCGGCCAATAGTATACAATAGAAATATCTACACAAAAGATTATCCTTCATTATTCGAATTATATATATTACTAAGGCTCTCCTCGAATCGTGTATAGAGGACGTGTGTTTGTTACGTATTCAAGGCTGACAACCAATAAAATATGGAGGATGTGTTAGGCCAATTCTCTGTGAGGGCGTGTATTTTATTACGTGTTCGTGGCTGACATCCAATGATATATGGGGGGTGTATTAGTTAACATGGTTAGCGGCCAATCCTCTGTAAAGGGTGTATCTTATTAACAGAGATCGCCGATGTATGTACAAAGGGTTTTAACTTTTTATCCTCATAGTAATCCTATAGATGACCAACATTACGGTCATTACAGTCCTTATCCTCCATTGTAAAGGCCCATATTTTCAGTTGGTCACCAATTCAATAATCAACCTGCCTGTACACATCCACCAGACACATATAAAATAAAAAATAATAAATAAAATAATTCGGCCCTCCAAGACATGATCACAAGATATTAGCCAAACAGACAGCAGAGGTATAATCACTGTCCCTTAATCACATAGTGATCGCCGTAAAAAAGATTTGCATCGTAATCACATGACCAAACCATGGTGGGTTCTAGAACCTGATCGGACTAATAGAGACACAATATGTCTAGTTGCTTAAGACAAATATGTATAGTTATCAAAATTTGATCACCCCTAAAGCAGTAAAGATATAAGTATAAATAAATACTCAAAATCTATAGGTGATATGTGTCTACGGTGGAAATAATGACATAAGCCCATCTATAATCAGACTATATGTCAATAAGCAGTAAATAAGTCTATATCAAATCTAAACACATAATCCAGTACAATCACATCACTGACAGATGTAATACCATCAGCCCATCGACCAAAGTATCATAAACCAAACGTAATAATATCAATAATTCCTAAATGTATCAAGTCGTGAAATTACATTAAAACTACAAAGCCTAAATGTATCAGACCAAAAATCATAAGTCATGAAATTACATTGATACTACAAAGCCATATGTATATATATATTATAGTGAAGATGATTCAGTGTATATAACCCATAGGATCACTAAATAATACATGTACTGATAACTGTATCAAAAGGACAACAAACAAAACCATAAACTATCAAAAGGCAGCAAGATCCATTTATGGTTTTGTTTGTTGTCCTTTTGATACAGTTATCAAATTTTGATAACTATACATATTTGTCTTAAGCAACTAGACATATTGTGTCTCTATTAGTCCGATCAGGTTCTAGAACCCACCATGGTTTTGTCATGTGATTACGATGAGAATCTTTTTTACGGCGATCACTATGTGATTAAGGGACAGTGATTATACCTCTGCTGTCTGTTTGGCTAATATCTTGTGATCATGTCTTGGAGGGCCAAATTATTTTATTTATTATTTTTTATTTTATATGTGTCTGGTGGATGTGTACAGCGGGTTGATCATTGAATTGGTGACCAACTGAAAATATGGGCCTTTACAATGGAGGATAAGGACTGTAATGACCGTAATGTTGGTCATCTATAGGATTACAATGAGGATAAAAAGTTAAAACCCTTTGTACATACATCTGCGATCTCTGTAAATAAGATACACCCTTTACAGAGGATTGGCCGCTAACCATGTTAACTAATACACCCCCCATATATCATTGGATGTCAGCCCTGAACACGTAATAAAATACACGCCCTCAGAGAGAATTGGCCTAACACACCCTCCATATTTTATTGGTTGTCAGCCTTGAATACGTAACAAACACACGCCCTCTATACACGATTCGAGGAGAGCCTTAGTAATATATATATAATTCAAATAATGAAGGATAATCTTTTGAGTTGATATTTCTATTGTATACTATTGGCCGATCAATCCGTCAAACACACCTCTTATATATGATTGGCGGGTTATCTCGCTTATTGTCGTGGTTGTTTTGTATCTATAACCAAGTCATGTAACGTAGGATATGGACTGTAGTGAACATAATACTACGATGAGAGTAACAAGTTAAAATCTTTTGTACGTACATTGGTGAGTTTTGCAAATAAGATATACCCCTTACAAAGGATTGGCCGCTAACCGTGTAAACAAATACACCCTCCATACTTTATTGGATGCCAGCCCCGAACACGTAGTAAACACACGCCCTTTATATACGACTTGAGGAGAGCTTTAATAATATATACAATATGAACAACGAAGGATAACCTTTTAAGTAGATATTTCCATCACTGGCGGAGCATTCTGTCAAACACATCCCTTATATATGACTGGTGGGTCATTCCGCTTATTGATGTGGTTGTTATGTATTTATAATTAAGTCAGTCTCATTTTTTGATACTCGTTTTTGATACTTGTTATTGACCTAATCCCATATCTCTCTATTTTTGGGGAGTTGCAATTTCATTGTTTGTGGTCTCATTAACAATCTTGTCATATGCTGAAAGGAACAAACCTTTACTAATCTCTTATGTTTGTTATTAAACCACACCTGACTAAAGCCACACCCCCTGACACCGTATGCTTTCAATCATCAACACTAAAATCAGCTGTGTTAGTTTTTGGGTGGGCATTTATATATTTTAGTTGATTGGATATACTATTGAATAAAGTGTAGCAGTGTGCATTGTGTTTTATACAGCCTGATGAAACCGTGCTGCGACACGGAGAAACGCGTTGCTTTTTTAAAACCTTTTTATTAAATAATCTTTTTAAATTTCACACTCGCTGCTACTCTGTGCTATTTCTTTCATGTAATTAGCAAGAGTCCATGAGCTAGTGACGTATGGGATATACATTCCTACCAGGAGGGGCAAAGTTTCCCAAACCTCAAAATGCCTATAAATACACCCCTCACCACACCCACAAATCAGTTTTACAAACTTTGCCTCCGATGGAGGTGGTGAAGTAAGTTTGTGCTAGATTCTACATTGATATGCGCTTCGCAGCAGGCTGGAGCCCGGTTTTCCTCTCAGTGTGCAGTGAATGTCAGAGGGATGTGAGGAGAGTATTGCCTATTTGAATTCAATGGTCTCCTTCTACGGGATCTTTTTCATAGGTTCTCTGTTATCGGTCGTAGAGATTCATCTCTTACCTCCCTTTTCAGATCGACGATATACTCTTATATACCATTACCTCTACTGATTCTCGTTTCAGTACTGGTTTGGCTTTCTACTACATGTAGATGAGTGTCCTGGGGTAAGTAAATCTTATTTTTTGTGACACTCTAAGCTATGGTTGGGCACTTTTATGTAAAAGTTCTAAATATATGTGTTTAAACATTTATTTGCCTTGATTCAGGATGATCAATATTCCTTATTTCAGACAGACAGTTTCATTATTTGGGATAATGCATATGAATTTTCAATTTTTTTCTTACCTTTAAAATTGACTTTTTTCTCTGTGGGCTGTTAGGCTCGCGGGGGCTGAAAATGCTTTATTTTATTGCGTCATTCTTGGCGCTGACTTTTTTGGTGCAAAAAATTTCTTTGTCATTTCCGGCGTCATACTTGTCGCCGGAAGTTGTTCGTGATTACGTAATTTTTTTTACTTTTTGCGCCAAAAGTGTCGGCGTCACCAGATGTGGCGTCATTCTTGGCGCCAAAAGCATTTTAGGCGCCAATAATGTGGGCGTCTTTTTTGGCGCTAAAAAATGTGGGCGTCATTTTTGTCTCTATCTTTTTTTCTCATTATTTAAGTCTCATTTTTCTTTTGCTTCTGGTTACTAGAGGCTTGTTCATTGGCATTCTTTCCCATTCCTGAAACTGTCATTTAAGGAATTTGATAGATTTTGCTTTATATGTTGTTTTTTCTCTTACATATTGCAAGATGTCTCAGATTGACCCTGGATCAGAAGCTACTTCTGGAAAAACGCTGCCTGATGCTGGCTCTACCAAAGTTAAGTGTATTTGTTGTAAACTTGTGGTAACTGTCCCTCCAGCTGTTGTTTGTGATAAATGTCATGATAAACTTGCTAATGCAGATAAAATTTCCATTAGTAATATTCCATTACCTGTTGCTGTTCCATCAACATCTAATACTCAGGATGTTCCTGTTAATATAAGAGATTTTGTTTCTAAATCTATTAGGAAGGCTATCTCTGTTATTCCTCCTTCCAGTAAGCGTAAAAGGTCTTTTAAAACTTCTCATTTCTCAGATGAATTTTTAAATGAACATCGTCATTCTGATTTGTCTGTTTCTGATGAGGATTTTTCTGGTTCAGAGAATTCTGTCTCAGATATTGACACTGATAAATCGTCATATTTATTTAAAATGGAATTTATTCGTTCTTTACTTAAAGAAGTTTTAATCACTTTAGAAATTGAGGATTCTAGTCCTCTTGATACTAAATCTAATAAGCGTTTAAATTCGGTTTTTAAACCTCCTGTAGTTATTTCGGAAGTTTTTCCTGTCCCTGATGCTATTTCTGAAGTAATTTCTAGGGAATGGAATAATCTGGGTAATTCTTTTACTCCTTCTAAAAGATTTAAGAAATTGTATCCTGTGCCATCTGACAGATTAGAGTTTTGGGACAAAATCCCTAAAGTTGATCGGGCTATCTCTACTCTTGCTAAGCGTACTACTATTCCTACGGCAGATAGTACTTCCTTTAAGGATCCTTTAGATAGGAAGATTGATTCCTTTCTAAGGAAAGCTTATTTATGTTCAGGTAATCTTCTTAGGCCAGCTATTTCTTTGGCTGATGTTGCTGCAGCTTCCACTTTTTGGTTGGAGGCTTTGGCGCAACAAGTGTCAGATCATAATACTCATAGCATTGTTAAACTTCTTCAACATGCTAATAACTTTATTTGTGATGCCATCTTTGATATCATCAGAGTTGATGTTAGGTATATGTCTTTAGCTATTTTAGCTAGAAGAGCTTTATGGCTTAAAACTTGGAATGCTGATATGTCTTCTAAGTCAACTTTGCTTTCCCTTTCTTTCCAAGGTAATAAATTGTTTGGTTCTCAGTTGGATTCTATTATTTCAACTGTTACTGGGGGGAAAGGAACTTTTTTACCTCAGGATAAAAAATCTAAAGGTAAATATAGGGCTGCTAATCGTTTTCGTTCCTTTCGTCAGAATAAGGAACAGAAGCCTAAAGGAACGGTTTCTGTTTGGAAACCGTCTCCAGTCTGGAATAAATCCAAGCCTTTTAGAAAGCCAAAGCCAGCTCCCAAGTCCACATGAAGGTGCGGCCCTCATTCCAGCGCAGCTGGTAGGGGGCAGATTACGATTTTTCAAAGAAATTTGGATCAAATCGATTCACAGTCTTTGGATTCAGAACATTGTTTCACAAGGGTACAGAATAGGTTTCAGGGTAAGGCCACCTGCAAGAAGATTTTTTCTTTCTCGCATTCCAATAAATCCAGTGAAGGCTCAGGCATTTCTGAAATGTGTTTCAGATCTAGAGTTGGCTGGAGTAATTGTGCCAGTTCCAGTTCTGGAACAAGGGCTGGGGTTTTACTCAAATCTATTCATTGTACCAAAGAAGGAGAATTCCTTCAGACCAGTTCTGGATTTAAAAATATTGAATCGATATGTAAGGATACCAACATTCAAAATGGTAACTATAAGGACTATTCTGCCTTTTGTTCAGCAAGGGCATTATATGTCCACAATAGATTTGCAGGATGCATATCTGCATATTCCGATTCATCCAGATCACTTTCAGTTTCTGAGATTCTCTGTTCTAGACAAGCATTACCAATTTGTGGCTCTGCCGTTCGGTCTAGCAACGGCTCCAAGGATTTTTTCAAAAGTTCTCTGTGCCCTTCTATCTGTAATCAGAGAACGGGGTATTGTGGTATTTCCTTATTTGGACGATATCTTGGTACTTGCTCAGTCTTCACATTTAGCAGAATCTCATACGAATCGACTTGTGTCGTTTCTTCAAGAACATGGTTGGAGGATCAATTTACCAAAGAGTTCATTGATTCCTCAGACAGGTTTCCAAATAGATTCAGTGTCCATGACTTTGTCTCTGACGGACAAGAGACGTCTGAAATTGATTTCAGCCTGTCGAAACCTTCGGTTTCAATCATTCCTTTTGGTAGCTTTATGCATGGAAATTCTAGGTCTTATGACTGCTGCATCGGACGCGATCCCCTTTGCTCATTTTCACATGCAACCTCTTCAGCTCTGTATGCTGAACCAGTGGTGCAGGGATTATACAAAGATATCACAGTTAATATCTTTAAATCCGATTGTACGACACTCTCTGACGTGGTGGACAGATCACCATCGTTTAATTCAAGGGGCTTCTTTTGTTCTTCCAACCTGGACTGTGATCTCAACAGATGCGAGTCTGACAGGTTGGGGAGCAGTATGGGGGTCTCTGACAGCGCAGGGGGTTTGGGAATCTCAGGAGGCGAGATTACCAATCAACATTTTGGAACTCCGTGCGATTTTCAGAGCTCTTCAGTCGTGGCCTCTTCTGAAGAGAGAATCGTTCATTTGTTTTCAGACGGACAATGTCACAACCGTGGCATATATCAATCATCAAGGGGTGACTCACAGTCCTCTGGCTATGAAAGAAGTATCTCGAATACTTGTATGGGCGGAATCCAGCTCCTGTCTAATTTCTGCGGTTCACATCCCAGGTATAGACAATTGGGAAGCGGATTATCTCAGTCGCCAGACGTTGCATCCGGGCGAATGGTCTCTTCACCCAGAGGTATTTCTTCAGATTGTTCAAATCTGGGGTCTTCCAGAAATAGATCTGATGGCTTCTCATCTACTTCCCAGGTATCTGTCCAGATCCAGGGATCCTCAGGCGGAGGCAGTGGATGCATTGTCGCTTCCTTGGAAGTATCATCCTGCCTATATCTTTCCGCCTCTAGTTCTTCTTCCAAGAGTTATTTCCAAGATTCTAATGGAGCGTTCGTTTGTACTGCTGGTGGCTCCAGCATGGCCTCACAGGTTTTGGTATGCGGATCTTGTTCGGATGGCCAGTTGCCAACCTTGGACTCTTCCAATAAGACCAGACCTTCTATCTCAAGGCCCATTTTTCCATCAGGATCTGAAATCATTAAATTTGAAGGTATGGAGATTGAACGCTTGATTCTTAGTCATAGAGGTTTCTCTGACTCCGTAATTAATACTATGTTACAGGCTCGTAAATCTGTGTCTAGGAAGATATATTATCGAGTCTGGAAGACTTACATTTCTTGGTGTTCTTCTCATCAATTTTCCTGGCATTCTTTTAGAATTCCTAGAATTTTACAGTTTCTTCAGGATGGTCTGGATAAAGGTTTGTCTGCAAGTTCCTTGAAAGGACAAATTTCTGCTCTTTCTGTGCTGTTTCACAGAAAGATTGCTAATCTTCCTGATATTCATTGTTTTGTATAGGCTTTGGTTCGTATCAAACCTGTCATTAAGTCAATTTCTCCTCCTTGGAGTTTAAATTTGGTTCTGGGAGCTCTACAAGCTCCTCCTTTTGAACCTATGCATTCTTTAGATATTAAATTACTTTCTTGGAAAGTTTTGTTTCTTTTGGCCATCTCTTCTGCTAGAAGAGTTTCTGAGTTATCTGCTCTTTCTTGTGAATCTCCTTTTCTGATTTTTCATCAGGATAAGGCAGTGTTGCGGACTTCATTTAAATTTTTACCTAAGGTTGTGAATTCTAACAACATTAGTAGAGAGATTGTGGTTCCTTCATTGTGTCCTAATCCTAAGAATTCTAAGGAAAGATCATTACATTCTTTGGATGTAGTAAGAGCTTTGAAATATTATGTTGAAGCTACTAAAGATTTCCGAAAGACTTCTAGTCTCTTTGTTATCTTTTCTGGTTCTAGGAAAGGTCAGAAGGCCTCTGCCGTTTCTTTGGCGTCTTGGTTAAAGTCTTTGATTCATCATGCTTATGTTGAGTCGGGTAGAACTCCGCCTCAAAGGATTACAGCTCATTCAACTAGGTCAGTTTCTACTTCCTGGGCATTTAGGAATGAAGCTTCGGTTGATCAGATTTCTAAAGCAGCTACTTGGTCTTCTTTGCATACTTTTACTAAATTCTACCATTTTGATGTGTTTTCTTCTTCTGAAGCAGTTTTTGGTAGAAAAGTACTTCAGGCAGCTGTTTTTCTTCTTCTTCTGAAGCAGTTTTTGGTAGTAAAGTACTTCAGGCAGCTGTTTCAGTTTGATTCTTCTGCTTATAATTTCAGTTTTTTTCATTATAAGATTTAAACTTTGTTTGGGGTGTCGATTATTTTTCAGCGGAATTGGCTGTCTTTATTTTATCCCTCCCTCTCTAGTGACTCTTGCGTGGAAGTTCCACATCTTGGGTATTTATTATCCCATACGTCACTAGCTCATGGACTCTTGCATAATTTATATAAGAACTTACCTGATAAATTCATTTCTTTCATATTAGCAAGAGTCCATGAGACCCACCCTTTTTTTGTGGTGATTATGATTTTTTTGTATAAAGCACAACTATTCCAATTCCTTATTTTTTATGCTTTCGCACTTTTTTTCTTATCACCCCACTTCTTGGCTATTCGTTAAACTGATTTGTGGGTGTGGTGAGGGGTGTATTTATAGGCATTTTGAGGTTTGGGAAACTTTGCCCCTCCTGGTAGGAATGTATATCCCATACGTCACTAGCTCATGGACTCTTGCTAATATGAAAGAAATGAATTTATCAGGTAAGTTCTTACATAAATTATGTTTTTTTAATCTTCTTTGGAAGAATCAAGCATTGCTATATCTGCTATTTGTTTTAGTATTTGCAGTTGCTACCTACTGGTGACACCATATATTATTCTTTGAGTCACGGCTGAAACAATACGCCTGACTGGGAATATCCTATTTCCATATTTGGATCACAGTGTGTCTTTTTGGCTACTATTAAGGAGCCTGGCCTTTTACTGCAAGCAGCCTCTACCAAACTCCCCATGGTGGGATCAAAGTGCCCTGCGCTCATCTCTCCTGGACTCCCCCTGGTGGGATAGAGGGACCCTGCTACCATTCTCCTGTGGGAACATCCAATATACTGCCTGAGTGTCTACCGGACGACTTGAGGTTCCGGTCTGCTCATATTGCACAACTGTGCTTTATACCACGTGAGTGGCTATTTGGCTAACTTTAATATTTTGGATCCTGATCGCCTGACCTGCACTATGTGGCGCCCTCTATCTTTTGTTTTCTAGGATATCGTGATCGTGTTACTGTGGCATAATACACCAGAGGAGCTGCCAAAAAGTTTATCATCAACAATTTTGGAACACTATATGGGAATTCTTTGAACACTGGTTTTATTCGAAGACACTTTTGTTTTATTTTTATTTTTAAACTTTAGATACTATTATTACTTATTGGGAATACACCTATTTACATGTGATTTATTACGTATTTTCACCTGTTTTGCTATTGTTATTGATAGTCACAATCCTGTGATATACATCAGGATACTCATTTTATCTGGTTCACTTTTATTATTACTTTTTTGAGTGAATTATATAGCTGACATTTAGTCATCTCACGATTTTGTGTATACACTAATAATCTACCTAACACTATTAGAGCATTATTTTTAGAGTAGTTTTTTAGAGAGTAATTTTGAATACACTTGAGCACTTGGCGCCTCTTATTTAAACATCCGGTTAGTTTCATTGGTTGTGTTTTTCACCTTTATACCCTGATGTTTCTCCTACTTTTCCTTGTTCCCTCGGGAGAATGACTGGGGGATAGGGGAAGTGGGAGGGATATTTAAGCCTTTGGCTGGGGTGTCTTTACCTCCCCCTGGTGGCCAGGTGTTGTATTTCCCAACAGTAAGGAATGATGTTGTGGACTCTCCCTGCCAGGAAGAAAAGGAATTTATCTGGTAAGCATAAATTATGTTTTTTCAAACAAAGGATACAATAAGAACAAAGCAAATAGAAAATAGAAGTAAATTCAAAAGTCTTTTAATTTGTACTTTCTAATTGAATCATGAAAGTTTAATTTTGATACAGTATTTTTTCCATGTCCCTTTGCATTAGTTTTCTTTCTTTTCCTTTCCTTTTTTGTGTTACATCTAAAATTGTGTTAGTTTTTTTTTTTGGAACGCTGATGTCCCCATAAAGAAGAAAAAGAAAACACTTGTGGGGCTTGTAACTGTCCGCCAATAGACGTATAGGAATTTTCTAATCTATGCAAATACAAGCTAAAGTGTCTTCTATCTCAGTGTGTTTGTTCATGTCACAACGTGATATAATGATAGCATTTGACCCTTCTTCTTTACATATCACAGTCTTGCTGGCATTGAAAAGGTTTATGACTTTAACAGCCATATTCTGTTAATTATTAGTCACCCACCTCTGTATACAGATGAAATTACTCTTTAAATGATTAGTATATTAAAGTGACATAAAAGTACAAAAGAAAATATTTGTATGTGTTAAGACTCTTATAATTGCACTGTTATTTGCATATAATTATGTGCTTAACCCATGCAAAGAAGTTAAACACACAGTTACAGTTGGCACCAGAGCAGCGGTGCATTACTGGGAGCTAGCTGAACACATCAGGTGAACAAATGACAAGAGGCATGTGTGTAGCCACCAATCACCAGCTAGCTCCCAGTATTCCATTGCTTCTCCTGAGACTACTTATGTATGCATTAGATCACTGTTTCTTTACCTCTCCGCCAGCCTTAAAATCACCCCAAAGTGACTAATCAGACAGCTGTGATTGACATCTCCTGCTCTCACATGACAATAGGGAGTGCTATTGCACAATATGATACATGTGGGGCATGCGTATTAACACTATTTCAAAATAGCAGGACATTAGACCACACCCCTTGATATAAAAGCCAGCCCCTCAGCTGGTCCTTCCCACTTCACGCTAATTTCAAATTGCATGGGGTTTTTTAATCATAAAAGTTTAATTTTTAGATTAAATGCCCATTTAAAATATTCACTACTGATGTCAGTAGACATACTGCAGAATGTAGACAGAATAATTGTTACTATAAAACAACAGTGGGACGAAGGTTTCATGTCTTGTCTGGAATATGTATTTGTGACACACAAATAATTGCTTGATCCTCTTTAAAGTAAGATCTTAACAATATTTTATAAAATGTTTTTTTATTATTTTAAATCACCCCCACCCTCCTCCTGGAAAAATATTGCATCCTGAGAAAAAAAATAGTAACCTTACATTCTAATCTAAGAAAAATGTGTTGTGAGGAGATAACTATGGTATTAAAAGTTTATAACTCAAAAAAAATAATAAAGATATATAGTATAGTGTTTAGTCTTTATGGGCCACAGCCCTTGTAAGGAAATATTTGGTGCAGGCCCTTAAATAGTTTATGATATTAGAATGAATGTAATGAAAAGATTCAAGAGTAGGGTGAAAGTATCCGACTTAAAGGGACACTGTACCCAAATTTTTTCTTTTGTGATTCAGATACAGCATGCAATTTTAAGCAACTTTCTAATTTACTCCTATTATCAATTTTTCTTCGTTCTCTTGCTATCTTTATATGAAAAAGAAGGCATGTAAGCTTTTTTCTAGGTTCAGAACTCTGGACAGCAGTTTTTGATTGGTGGATGCATTTATCCACCAATCAGCAAGGACAACCTAGGTTGTTCACCAAAAATGGGCCGCCATCTAAACTTACATTCTTGCATTTCAAATAAAGATACCAAGAGAATGAAGAACATTTGATAATAGGAGTAAATTAGAAAGTTGCTTAAAATTGCATGCTCTATCTGAAGCACAAAAGAAAATATTTGGGTATAGTGTCCCTTTAAGTAATGGAAAATAATATATACACCATCACAGCAAAGTTAGTGCAGCTAAAAAATGTACATTTTGTGTGAATCCTTATATACATATACAACAAACAATTCATACAGTCACAGTGCTTAGAGGAGTACAGATACATTTTATATCTGATGTTTGGAGACGCAAAACTAGCAACCCCAACAAATTTGCAGAAGGTGCTCCGTATCTAATGCTATTTTGCTTGCACTGAACCAGACACGGCACAAATTCAAAATGTATTGAAACATCAAACTTGTTTGGACAGTCCAAAAATTCATATAGGTCTCATTCAAGTACTCTTGTATGTCCAGAATATATATTCAAGCTCAGTGATATGCCACATCTATCAGCAAAGAAAGTAAATGTTCCACATCAGTATGCAAAGTTCTGAAGTGATTTAAGCTGGTATGCATAAGGTGTAGTAAGGAAATGAGAAACGCCAATACTTGCATGCACTAAGCAGCGGCTGAATCCACCACACAGACAGTTCCACTTTATTAGCTGAATCTTTCTTTCAACTCTGCATTAAAGCATGCATATCTTAGCGTCTTTGCCCATATCTTTTATCCAAAGAGAAGGCGGAAACAAAACACATTTTCTCTTGTAAGATGTATCGAGTCCACGGATTCATCCTTACTTGTGGGATATTCTCCTCCCCTACAAGAAGTGGCAAAGAGAGCACCCACAGCAGAGCTGCCTATATAGCTCCCCCCTTAGCTCCACACCCCAGTCATTCTCTTTGCCTACTCTAAGTAACTAGGAAGTGCAGAGCGAGTGTGGTGACAAAAATATTAGTTTTTTATTTCTCTTAAAGGTCAAATATCTGCTTTGTCTATTCTACTTCACAAACATCTGGCAGTTGTCCCAGACGTTCAAGCATTTAGTCAGGCTTTAGTCAGAATCAAGCCTGTATTTAAACCTGTTGCTCTGCCTAAACTTAGTTCTTAATGTTCTTCAAGGGGTTCCGTTTGAACCTATACATTCCATAGATATTAAGCTTTTATCTTGGAAAGTTTTGTTTTTAGTAGCTATCTCTTTGACTCAAAGAGTTTCTGAGCTATCTGCTTTACAATGTGATTCCCCTTACCTTGTTTTCCATGCAGATAAGGTGGTTTTACGTACCAAACCTGGGTTTCTTCCTAAGGTTGTTTCTAATAAGAATATCAATCAAGAGATTGTGGTTCCTTCTTTGTGTCCTAATCCTTCATCTAAGAAGGAACGTCTGTTATACAATCTTGATGTGGTTCGTGCTTTAAAATTATACTTACAAGCAACTAAAGATTTCCGTCAAACATCTTCTCAGTGGCGTCACTAGGGGGGGGGCGGGGGGGGCGGGCCGCACCCGGGTGACACCCTCCAGGGGGTGACACCAAAAAAAAAAAAAAAAAAATTTTTTTTTTTTTTTTTTTTTTTTTTTTTTAAATTTTATTGAAATTCAAAGAAATACAATGTTGAGATGCATAGATTATTTTATTAGAGGCTGGCATTTGTGAACATTAGTGGGACTGGGGAAGTTGTAGACACACCATTTTTTTGCCCCTTGAGCCAGTGCTGCAATTTCAACAAATAGTTTTCTCGGCTGCTTTTGCTTGTTTGTACTTTGCTCCTCCCCTGCCCAATTTCACTATGAATGTTGTGGGTGTGCCGTGGGGCTTGCAAAGTTGTGCTGCTAGCCTAAACCTGCCTGACTATCTGTGCTCACTGCTCAGTGACATGCGGCCCAGGGCTGTGCACTGACAGACTTGGAACAGAGTCAGAGAGCAGAATTTTCATAGTTTGCGTGCCTAAACCTTTTCTTCAGTGATTTATTTTAGAGTGCTCTGTTTATCTTTCATTTAATGTTCTGCTGAGCCAGGGAGCAGCTCTAGGCATGAGCTTCCCAATTAATGCAGTGCAGTTTAAATATTTTGTATGTGTGTGTCTGAGTTTTTGTGTGTGTGTCTGAGTGTGTTTCCGAGTGTTTGTGTGTGCATCTGAGTATGTTTTTAAGTGTGTCTGAGTGTTTGTATGTGTGTTTGTCTGTGTTTTTGTGTGTGTCTGCTTTCTGGGGGGGGGGTGACACCATGACTTACCGCACCGGGTGACACCAACCCTAGTGACGCCACTGCATCTTCTTTGTTGTTTATTCTGGTAAGCGGAGAGGTCAAAGGGCTACGGCTACCTCTCTTTCCTTTTGGCTGAAAAGCATCATCCGTTTAGCCTATGAGACTGCTGGACGGTAGCCTCCTGAAAGGATTACTGCCCATTCTACTAGAGCTGTGGCTTCCACATGGGCTTTTAAAAATGAGGCTTCTGTTGAACAGATTTGTAAGGCGGTGACTTGGTCTTCGCTTCATACTTTTTCCAAATTTTCCAAATTCGATACTTTTGCTTCTTCGGAGGCTATTTTTGGGAGAAAGGTTCTACAAGCAGTGGTGCCTTCCGTTTAAGGTCCCTGTCTTGTCCCTCCCTTCATCCGTGTCCTAAAGCTTTGGTATTGGTATCCCACAAGTAAGGATGAATCCGTGGACTCGATACATCTTACAAGAGAAAACATAATTTATGCTTACCTGATAAATTTATTTCTCTTGTGATGTATCGAGTCCACGGCCCGCCCTGTTTTTTAAGACAGGCATATATATTTTTATTTTTAAACTTTCAGTCACCACTGCACCCTATGGTTTCTCCTTTTTCTTCCTAGCCTTCGGTCGAATGACTGGGGGGTGGAGCTAAGGGGGGAGCTATATAGGCAGCTCTGCTGTGGGTGCTCTCTTTGCCACTTCCTGAAGGGGAGGAGAATATCCCACAAGTAAGGATGAATCCGTGGACTCGATACATCACAAGAGAAATAAATTTATCAGGTAAGCATAAATTATGTTTTTTAGCAATTTGTTTGATCCAGACCTAATCGGTATCCAGCGTTCATGTGTCTTACGTCACAACACTTAACTGTAATCGTCCAATGGCCAACGCACGTTTCCCCTCCTCGGAAACTGTTACTGGGGCTTCATCACATTCTAAACTTACAATAGCATTTTTTTTTCTTTTCTTTTATTTCCCCTCCAAAAAAACTAATTGAATGTTGCCCCTACTGTCCCTATGGACCAGAAGGGACAGTGTAGTGAAGCAGGATTTTTATTGGAGGTACTTAAACTTTCAAGATAGCATTTAATAATGGAATGTTCAACTGTGTCAGGATAGTTTAAAGGAATACCAAATCAAATTGAAAACTGCATAACCCTTCAGCTTTATGTCTGAAAAGCAGTTTGCAATTAATAATAAAGCCTTGGTTTTGTTTGATTTCCCTATTTCCCAAAAAAGGCCATTACTAAGTAAAATAACAACCCTGTCTGAATGGATGTGTATGAACTTACATTGCGGCTACAAAATGTGCAGTAGCAACAACAACAAAGAACTCTTCAAAGCCCCCTTTCTTTCATGTAATTGGCAAGAGTCCATGAGCTAGTGACATATGGGATATACAATCCTACCAGGAGGGGCAAAGTTTCCCAAACCTCAAAATGCCTATAAATTCACCCCTCACCACACCCACAATTCTGTTTTACAAACTTTGCCTCCTGTAGAGGTGGTGAAGTAAGTTTGTGCTAAGATTTCTACGTTGATATGCGATTCTCAGCATTGTTGAAGCCCGATTCCTCTCAGAGTACAGCGAATGTCAGAGGGACGTGAAGGGGTATCACTTATTGAATACGATGATTTCCCTAACGGGGGGGTCTATTTCATGGGTTCTCTGTTATCGGTTGTAGAGATTCATCTCCTACCTCCCTTTTCAGATCGACGATATACTCTCAATTTACCATTACCTCTACTTATAACTGTTTCTGTACTGGTTTGGCTATCTGCTATATGTGGATGGGTGTCTTTTGGTAAGTATGTTTTTTATTACTTAAGACACCTCAGCTATGGTTTGGCACTTTATGCATTTATATAAAGTTCTAAATATATGTATTGTACTTATATTTGCCATGAGTCCGGTTCATGTATTTCCTTCTGCAGACTGTCAGTTTCATATTTGGGTAATATAAACATCTTTTAAAGAATTTTTTTTCTTACCTGGGGTTTAGTCTTTTTTCAATTGACTACTTCTTGCAAATTGGGGGCGGCATTAGGCCCACGGGTGCGTCAAATGCTAAACTTTATTGCGTCATTCTTGGCGCGAACATTTTTTGGCGTGGAAAAATATGTGTATGACGCAACTTCGTCAGTTCCGGCGTCATACTTGACGCCGAGACCTTTCACACGGTTGAATCACTAGTGACGCGAGTGTGTCATTTCCGGTTATTTTTTGGAGCCAAAAAGTTTACGTTACTTTGTGCGTCATACTTGGCGCCAAACTTTTTCATTATTTCAATACCCCATTGATGTTTGCCTCTTGATTTTTTTTCTCTATCAGAGGTCTATGCTATTTGCTTTTTTTTCCCCATTCCTGAAACTGTCATATAAGGAAATAGATAATTTTGCTTTATATGTTGCTTTTTCTCTTACATTTTGCAAGATGTCTCTATCTGATCCTGCCTCAGAAGTTTCTGCTGGAACATTGCTGCCTGACATCGGTCCTACCAAAGCTAAGTGCATTTGTTGTAAAATTGTTGAAATTATTTCACCGAATGTCATTTGTAATAGTTGTCATGATAAACCTTTACATGCAGTTAGTGTATCCATCAGTAATAGTACATTGCCAGTTGTAGTTCCTTCAACTTCTAATGTGCATGATATACCTGTAAATTTTTAAGAATTTGTTTCTGATTCTATTTTGAAGGCTTTGTCTGCATTTCCACCTTCTAATAAATGTAAAAGGTCTTTTTAAACTTCTCATTTAGTTGATGAAATTTTAAATGACCAACAACATAATTTATCCTCTTCTGATGAGGATCTATCTGATACAGAAGATCCTTACTCAGACACTGACACTGACAAATCTACTTATTTATTTAATATGCGTTTTTTCTTAAAAGAAGTGTTAATTATTTTGGATATTGAGGTAACCAGTCCTATTGACGTTCAGTCTAATAAACGTTTAAATGCTGTTTTTAAACCTCCTGTGGTTTCTCCAGGGGTTTTTTCCTATTCCTGAGACTATTTCTGATATGATTCCTAGGGAATGGAATAAGCCAGGTACTTCTTTTATTCCTTCTTCAAGGTTTAAAAAATTGTATCCTTTACCAGCAAAATCTATAGAGTTTTGGGAAAAAATCCCCAAGTTGATGGGGCTATTTCTACTCTTGCTAAACGTACCATTATTCCTATGGAAGATAGTACCTCCTTTAAGGATGCTTTAGATAGGAAGCTTGAGTCTTATCTAAGGAAGGCCTATTTATATTCAGGTCATCTTCTCAGACCTGCAATTTCTTTGGCTGATGTTGCGGCTGCATCAACCTTCTGGTTGGAGAATTTAGCGCAACAGGAATTGGATTCTGACTTATCTAGCATTATTCGCCTATTGCAATATGCTAATCATTTTATTTGTGATGCAAATTTTTATATTATCAAAATTGATTTTTGATCCATGTATTTAGCTTTTTTAGCTAGAAGAGCATTGTGGCTTAAATCTTGGAATGTTGATATGACATCTAAACCTAGATTACTATCTCTTTCTTTCCAAGGTAATAATTTATTTGGTTCTCAGTTGGATTCTATTATTTCAACTGTCACTGGGGGAAGGGAGTTTTTTTTCTGCCTCAGGATTAAAAACCTAAGGGTAAATCTAAGGCTTCTAACCTTTTTCGTTCCTTTCGTCAGAATAAGGAACAAAAACTCAATCCTCCCCCAAGGAGTCTGCTTCCAATTGGAAGCCATCCTTAAATTGGAATAAATCCAAGCCATTTAGGAAACCAAAGTCAGCCCCTAAGTCCACATGAAGATGCAGTCCTCATTCCAGCTCACCTGATAGGGGGCAGATTAAGGTTTTTCAACGATATTTGGTTAAAATCTATCCAAAATCAATGGATTCAGAGCATTGTCTCTCAAGGGTATTGAATAGGATTCAGAGTAATACCTCCTGTGAGAAGATTTTTTTCTCTCACGTATCCCAGTAAATCCAGTAAAAGCTCAGGCTTTCCTGAAGTTTGTTTCAGACCTGGAGTCATCAGGGGTAATCATGCCAGTTCCTCCTCAGGAACAAGGTTTGGGGTTTTATTCAAATCTATTCATTTTACCAAAGAAGGAAAATTTATTCAGACCAGTTCTGTATCTGAAAATTTTGAATCGTTATGTAAGAGTACCAACTTTCAAGATGGTGACTATAAGGACTATTCTGCCTTTTGTTTAGCAAGGACATTATATGTCCACATTACCTTCATATTCCGATTCATCCAGAATATTATCAGTTTCTGAGATTCTCTTTTCTAAACAAGCTTTACCAATTTGTTGCTCTTCCATTTGGCCTAGCAACAGCTCTAAGAATATTTCAAAGGTTTTGGGTGCCCTACTCTCCGTAATCAGAGAACAGGGTATTGCGGTGTTTCCTTATTTGGACGATATCTTGGTTCTAGCTCAGTCTTTGCGTACTGCAGAATCTCACACCAATCAAATAGTGTTGTTTCTTTGGAAACATGGTTGGAGGATCAATTTACCAAAAGTTTCTTGATTCCTCAGACAAGGGTCACCTTTTTAGGCTTCCAGATAGATTCAATGTCCATGACTCTGTCTCTAACAGACAAGAGACGTTTAAAATTGGTTGCAGCATGCCGGCACCTTCAGTCTCAGTCATTCCCTTCAGTGGCTATGTGCATGGAAGTTTTAGGTCTCATGACTGCAGCATCGGATGCAAACCCCTTTGCTTGTTTTCACATGAGACCTCTTCAGCTTTGTATGCTGAATCAATGTACTACACTCTCTGACATGGTGGATAGATCACCATTGTTTAGTTCAAGGGGCTTCTTTTGTTCGGCCAACCTGGACTGTGATCACAACAGATGCGAGTCTTTCAGGTTGGGGAGCTGTTTGGGGATCTCTGACAGCACAAGGGGTTTGGAAATCTCAAGAGGCGAGATTACCAATAAATATTTTAGAACTCTGTGCAATTCTCAGAGCTCTTCAGTTTTGGCCTCTGCTAAAGAGATAACCGTTCACTTGTTTTCAGACAGACAATATAACAACAGTGGCATATGTCAATCATCAGGGTGAGACTCACAGTCCCCAAGCTATGAAAGAAATATCTCAGATACTTGTTTGGGTGGAATCCAGCTCTTGTCTAATCTCTGCGGTGCATATCCCAGGTGTAGACAATTGGGAGGCGGATTTTCTCAGCCGCCAGACTTTACATCCAGGGGAGTGGTCTCTCCATCCAGATGTGTTTTCTCAGATTGTTCAGTTGTGGGGTCTTCCAGAGATAGATCTCATGGCCTCTCATCTAAACAAGAAACTTCCCAGATACCTGTCCAGGTTCAGGGATGTTCAGTCGGAAGCAGTGGATGCGCTGACACTTCTTTGGTGTTATCATCCTGCTTACATTTTCCCGCCTCTAGTTCTCCTTCCAAGAGTGATCTCTAAAATCATCATGGAACAATCATTTGTGTTGCTGGTGGCTCCAGAATGGCCACACAGGTTTTGGTATGCGGATCTGGTTCGGATGTCCAGTTGCCCGCCTTGGCCACTTCCGTTCGGCCAGACCTACTATCTCAAGGTCCGTTTTTCCATCAGGATTTCAAATTATTAAATTTGAAGGTATGGAAATTGAATGCTTAGTACTAAGTCATAGAGGTTTCTCTGACTCAGTGATTAATACTATGTTACAAGCTCGTAAATCTGTTTCTAGAAAGATTTATTATAGAGTTTGGAAGACTTACATTTCATGGCGTTTTTACAGTTTCTTCAGAACGGTTTGGATAAGGGTTTGTCTGCAAGTTTCTTGAAAGGACAAATCTCCGCTCTTTCTGTTTTATTTCACAGAAAGATTGCTACACTTCCTGATATACACAGTTTTGTACAGCCTTTAGTTCTTATTAAACCTGTTATTTAATCAATTTCTCCTCCTTGGAGTCTTATTTTGGATCTGACGGCTTTACAGGTTCTTCCATTCGAACCTATGCATTTTTTGGACATTATACTACTTTCTTGGAAAGTGTTGTTCCTTTTGGCCATCTCTTCTGCTAGAAGAGTTTCTGAATTCTGAGTTATCTGCTCTTTCTTGTGAGTCTCCTTTTCAGATTTTTTCATCAGGATAAGGCAGTTTTGCGGACTTCTTTTTAATTTTTACCTAAGGTTGTGAATTCTAACAACATTAGTAGAGAAATTGTTGTCCCTTCCTTGTGTCCTAATCCTAAGAATTCTTTGGAAAGTTCCTTACATTCTTTGGATGTGGTAAGAGCTTTGATATATTATGTGGAAGCTACTAAAGATTTCAGGAAGACTTCCAGTCCAGTTTTATTTTCTGGTCCTAGGAAAGGTCAGAAGGCTTCTGCTATTTCCTTGGCTTCTTGGTTGAAACTTTTGATTCATCAAGCTTATTTGGAGTCGGGTCAGGCCCCGCCTCAGAGAATTACAGCTCATTCTACTAGATCAGTCTAGTGGGCTTTTAAGAATGAAGCTTCAGTTGATCAGATTTGCAAAGCGGCAACTTGGTCCTCTTTGCTTACATTTACTAAATTCTACCGTTTTAATGTATTTTCTTCTTCGGAAGCAGTTTTTGGTAGAAAAGTTCTTCAGGCAGCTGTTTCAGTTTGATTCTTCTGCTTTTGATTTAAGTTTTTTTCTTTCAAATTAAATAAACTTATATTTTTGGGTTGTGGATTAATTTTTTTCAGCAGATTATGGCTGTTTTTATTTTATTCCCTCCCTCTCTAGTGACTCTTGAGTGGAGATCCACATCTTGGGTATTGATATCCCATATGTCACTAGCTCATGGACTCTTGCCAATTAAATGAAAGAAAACATAATTTATGTAAGAACTTACCTGATAAATTCATTTCTTTCATATTGGCAAGAGTCCATGAGGCCCACCCTTTTTATGGTGGTTATGATTTTTTGTATAAAGCACAATTATTTCCAAATTTCCTTTGTTGATGCTTTCTACTCCTTTCTTTATCACCCCACTGCTTGGCTATTTGTTAAACTGAATCGTGGGTGTGGTGAGGGGTGTATTTATAGGCATTTTGAGGTTTGGGAAACTTTGCCCCTCCTGGTAGGATTGTATATCCCATATGTCACTAGCTCATGGACTCTTGCCAATATGAAAGAAATGAATTTATCAGGTAAGTTCTTACATAAATTATGTTTTTTACTTAAAGGGACACTGAACCCAAATTTTTTCTTTCGGGATTCAGATTGAGCGTGCAATTTTAAGCAACTTTCTAATTTACTCCTATTATCAATTTTTCTTCGTTCTCTTGCTATTTTTATTTGAATAAAAAAAGCATCTAAGCTTTTTTTGGGGTTCAGAACTCTGGATAGCACTTTTTTTTTATTGGTGGATGAATTTATCCACCAATCAGCAAGGACAACCCAGGTTGTTCACCAAAATGGGCCGGCATCTAAACTTACATTCTTGCATTTCAAATAAAGATACCAAGAGATCGAAGAAAATTTGATAATAGGAGTAAATTAGAAAGTTGCTTAAAATTGCATGCTCTATCCAAATCACAAAAGAAGAAAAAAATCGGTTCAGTGTCCCTTTAAGGTGATTAAGTACTGATTATCGTTTGTATTGCTACTCAAACAAACAAACAAACAAAACAGACTATACAATATTCACATAGCTGGGTTCTAAATATTTCTGTAACCTCAACTAAATGTAAATATATATTTATATATACACATTCTTATGTTTATATATATAGTGCAGCTTTTTAGATTCTTTAAGAAGTGGCCTCATTACTAGTAATTAAATATTTTGATATTGTAACAAAATGTTTATTTATGCATATTAAAAAAGTGCAATAGGAGGCGGAGCACCTGGTTAGCAGCAAGAAAAAAGAGCTCCGGTAAAATCGGCACAATTAACGGAGAAAATAACCAATCTAAGGCTCCCACGGCTTTCCCTTGCAAGACTGTAGCCAGTGTAAGAGAAGGGGCACAAGAAATTACAGGATCAGAACGTGAAGGGCTGATAAATCGCCCTTGCCACAGAAGCAGCAAAATAAGAGGAAAAAGGCGCGAAAAGGTGGCGCCATATTGAGAAGGACGCAAGTTAAAGTAAAGTAACAAAACAGACAACAAAGAAAACAGAACAACCATCAAAGCTGATTAAGGTGGTCAAGGGATTGAACAAGCAGTAAGCTGAAGATACTGTCGAGCTGCAGACATTGCATTGCACAGTCAGAAAACGTAAGACACACTATACACCACACAGGCTGAGTGCTTACACATGCAGGCCCCAATGTAGCAGACATTCAGGCAGTAAAAGACTAGATAATCACAGCAGCTAGTCGAGTTGAGAATAAGCCCCTGCCACAATAAAAAAGATACTTGGTGGGGAACTAAACAATTAAACCACAGCTTATGACATATGATAGATCGCATTAACAGAACGCTGAGAGCGAGTTACCGCTCAATAGCTCACACCCCACAGTTTGGAACTATCAGTAGGCCTTCTACTCCCCTCCATTGTGAATCAGAGGGTAGGATAGTAGCAAGAGAGTTGGTACTGGGACATAGCGCTACAATAATAAGCAGAATTTTGTGGCATAAAGAAAAGAAGAGCAGAGGGGAAAGGCAGCATCCCAGCATAAAAATTAAAACACTTTGGTTTGAGCTTGGCAGCAACCCCACATAAATATGACAATAATAACAGCAAGAATCGGTTTGTCTTTGGAATGTAGTGAGAAAGCAATATGAGATAGAGGAGGTGTTGTGCACCAAATATCCAGACAACCACAGTATCGCCGAACATCTCACCAAGCTCAGATCTATTAAACTCTATGTCCCTCTATAAGTGAAGATATCCTCTAAAATCTGATGCCCATACTGTTGTTTCAGACAAATTTAATACTGCCACCTTGAGTGCGACAGAAGGCTTCGTCTGGCGGAAACCTGAGTTTGCCTACAAGTGCATAAAGAAATACTATTCAAGTTTTGTTAAAACCACTAGCAACAATGGCTAACAGACTGAAGAATCAGGAAAGAAAGACAAAACATATGACGGAAGTGCATGCTGCAGAAACTATCACATCAGAGCCTGCAGACACTATGCTCCAGGAGACCCATCCAATTGTTTCCCAGATATCAGCTTTATTTTTACCCTAAATAGAGCAACTACAGACGGGGATGGACTCATTGTCATCTGAGTTCAAAAGTTTCTCATCTAGACGCCAACAGATCGAACAGAGCATAGGTGACAGCGGGGACAGACAAAGAGAAACCTCAACAAAGGTGAATGTGCTTGAGACTCAGAACAAGTTGTTAATGGATAAGATCGAAGATTTGGAAAATCGATCAAGACACAACAACCTGCAAATTGTTGGTCTCCCAGAGATTGTCACTAGTTCAGAGCTGTTGATGTTTGCAAAATTAACTTTACCTTTCCTTTTAAAGGTGAAACCAGAGGAGATTCCATGTGTCGCTAAGAGGGCGCATATAGTTAGAAACATCAGTCAAGATTAAAAAAATTAGAGAGGACCACGTCAAGTCATGATATGCTAACTCAGCTTCAAGGATAAAATCCTACTCCTAAGAGCATATCGTCAAAATTCTCACTTACTATATGAGGGGCAGAAAATCCTTATATTCCAAGAATACTTGGTGGAGATCTAGAAGGCATAGAGAGTTCTCGCCGTACTGCAAATCCATGCTGGAGGTTGGACGTTCAGTGTCATTATTCCCAGCAAGGCTAAAACTCCAAACTCAACAAGGCATGAAGTTTTTTGATGACCCCAGACACCTACAAAAGTTTCTGAGACAATAAGCAGCAGAAACAGGAAAATAAGCTTGAAAGTGACTAAGACTCATTTTAAATACTTAAATAGTATGCATAAAAGATGCTTAAAACCTTTGCTTTGATTTACAGAGATAGGCAGATTTGGGGCAGAATTGGAGAAGCATGAGTTGCTAATTTAAACTGCCATACAGGAGAGTTTACACAGGTTTAATGAATAAAAATGTTCAGTTTATTAGAAATAGCCATTATACTGTTAATTCACTATTAGAGACTTACCAACAGGTTCTAATTTGGTTCCTAACGGGTCTCCTCTTGATTTCACTATTCATTTAAGTTAAAGGTTTTTACTATTTATAAAAGATGTTTGAAACCCTTGCTTTGAGATAGGCAGACTTAGAGCAGAATTAAAGAACTATTAGTTGCAAATTTAAGCTGCCATACAGTAGAGGTTACACAGGTTAGAAAAATAAATATGTTCAGTTTATTGGAAAAAGCCATTATATTGTTAAATCACTACTAGAGAGCAACCAACAGGTTCTGATTTATTTCATGTAAGTGGCAAGAGTCCATAAGCTAGTGACGTATGGGATATACATTCCTACCAGGAGGGGGCAAAGTTTCCCAAACCCCAAAATGCCCATAAATACACCTCCCACCTCACTCATACCTTAGTTTTACAAACTTTGCCTTCGTTGGAGGATGGTGAAGCAGGTCGTGCTTGATTTCTTCTGTGAAAGGCGCTTCTAAGCATTTTGAAGCCCAATTCCTCTCAAAGTACAGTGTTTGTCTTAGGGATGGGAAGGGAGTATTGCCTGATGATAACATGTTTTCACCTATGGGAAATCTATTCTAAGGCTCACTGTAAATTCGGTTGTAGGGATTCATCATCTGCTACCTCTCTTTACAGATCGACATTATACTCCTCTACTATTACCACTGCTGATATGTTTCAGTACTGGTTTGGCTGTCTGCTATATGTGGATCGGTGTCTTCAGGTAAGTATATATCATTTTTTAAGACACTCTCAGCTATGTTTGGCACTTTATATTTTAAAGTTTTTAATATATATTGCATATATTTGCCATGAGTCAGGTCTATGTTTATTTCCCTTTGCAGTCTAACAGTTTCAGCATGGAAATTATGTTTATGGGAGAAATTTAGACATTTTTTTTACCTGGGTTCCAGCTTGTTCGTGGGCAAATTAGGATCACGATGACGCAAAATGCTTCTATTTATTGCGTAATTCTTGGCGGGAATATTTTTGGTGCGGAGGTTGCGTTTGTTGTGATGCGAGTCACCTCATTTCTTGTGTCTTTTTTGACACAAATTTTTTTGCCCCGAGTTGTGTAATTTTTTGTTAACTTTGGTGCCAAAAGTTTTTTTCTCTGCATTTGCGTCATCCTTGGCACCAAAAATGTGTTATATTAAAGGTAAGGTAAAGTTTAGGGCTATTGAATCCATATAATCAAAGTACTAGTTAACCATAAGCTAGTCGCTAACTTTGTTTTTTGTTATATTATGTCGTTTACCTGAAATCCAAAGTTTATAATTCCTAACGTTTTATTCAATTCTCCTCCCCCATGCCACTTCCGTGTTTCTATATGTTATTTCAATGAGCGGTCTCACCCCTCTGCTTACGTCAGCTCAATGCGCGTTCACAGATTCTATAGATCTTATGCGCATGCGCCACTTCCCCCACTGCCAGATACATTGTTGAGATTGTAACAATTGATTCATTGAGCCTAAGGGGCCTAGTTATCAAGCCGTCAACCTCAAATACGCTGGAATTCCACAGCGTATTTGTGGCGAGGCTGCTTCGCCTTAGTTATCAAAGGTTAGAGACTGGCAAAAGTAGAATTTTGTGACGTAAACTTCGATCCGCCGGACTCTGTCCGACACAGATCGATTCTTACGTCACTCCAGATGTTCCGCACACAAGTGCGGCACAATCTGACTACTTTTGCTAGTTATCAAAAAACTAGCAGGTACGCTCGGCACTTTTCCGGCCCAGCGTACCTGGTTTTCAAACAGCCACCCTGGAGGCGGAGGATCCCATAGGAATCAATGGGAGTCTGACTATAGCGAAACTACAAGTTCGCTGCTGCCAGACATCCTATTGATTTCTATGGGAGATGTCTGCACCTAACACCCTAACATGCACCCCGAGTCTAAACACCCCTAATCTGTCCCCCCTACACCGCCGCAACTAAATAAAGTTATTACCCCCTAAACCGCCGCTCCCGGAGCCCACCGCAAGCTACTCTATACATATTAACCCCTAAACCGCCGCTCCCGGAGCCCACCGCAACTATAATATATGTATTAACCCCTAAACCGCCGCTCCCGGAGCCCACTGCAACTATAATATATGTATTAACCCCTAAACCGCCGCTCCCAGAGCCCACCGCAACTATAATATATGTATTAACCCCTAAACCGCAGCTCCCGGAGCCCATCGCAACTATAATATATGTATTAACCCCTAAACCGCCGCTCCCGGACCCTGCCGCAACCTATATTAAATTTATTAACCCCTAATCTGCCCCCCTACACCGTCGCCACCTATAATACATTTATTAACCCCCATCCTGCCCCCCATTACACCGCCGCCACTGTAATAAATTTATTAACCCCTAAACCTAAGTCTAACCCTAACACCCCCCTAACTTAAATATTAATTAAATAAATCTAAATAATATTTCTATTATGAACTAAATTAATCCTATTTAAAAATAAATACTTACCTTTAAAATAAACCCTAATATAGCTACAATATAAATAATAATTATATTGTAGCTATCTTAGGATTTATTTTTATTTTACAGGCAAATTTCAATTTATTTGAACTAGGTACAATAGCTATTAAAAAGTTATTAACTATTTAATAGCTTACCTAGCTAAAATAAAGAGAAATTTACCTGTAAAATAAAAACTAACCTAAGTTACAATTACACCTAACACTACACTATACTTTAATAAATTATTCCTATTTAAAACTAAATACTAACCTGTAAAATAAACCCTAAGATAGCTACAATGTAATTAATAATTACATTGTAGCTATTTTAGGATTTATATTTATTTTACAGGTAACTTTGTATTTATTTTAGCTAGTTAGAATAGTTATTAAATAGTTATTAACTATTTAATAACTACCTAGCTAAAAGAAATACAAAATTACCTGTAAAATAAATCCTAACCTAAGTTACAATTAAACCTAACACTACACTATCATTAAATAAATTAAATAAATTAACTACAAATAACTACAATTAAATACAATTACATAAACTAACTAAAGTACAAAAAATAAAAAAAAGCTAAGTTACAAAAAATAAAAAAAATAAGTTACAAACATTTTAAAAATATTACAACAATTTTAAGCTACTTACACCTAATCTAAGCCCCCTAATAAAATAACAAACCCCCCAAAATAAAAAAATGCCCTACCCTATTCTAAATTAAAAAAGTTCAAAGCTCTTTTACCTTACCAGCCCTTAAAAGGGCATTTTGTGGGGCATGCCCCAAAGAATTCAGCTCTTTTGCCTGTAAAAGAAAAATACAACCCCCCCGAACATTAAAACCCACCACCCACATACCCCTAATCTAACCCAAACCCCCCTTAAAATAACCTAACACTAATCCCCTGAAGATCATCCTACCTTGAGTCGTCTTCAGCCGAGCAGCGATGGAACCGAAGAGGAGACCCAGAGCGGCAGAAGTTATCCTCCAAGCGGCGCTGAAGAAATCTTCCATCCGATGAAGTGATCCTCCAAGAGGCGCTTAAGAAGTCTTCCATCCGGGCGATGTCATCTTCCAAGAGGCGCTGAAGAAGTCTTCTATCCGGGCGATGTCATCTTCCAAGCGGGGTCTTCAATCTTCATCCCGCCGACGCGGAACATCCTTCTTTACCGACGGACTACCGACGAATGAAGGCTCCTTTAAGGTACGTCATCCAAGATGGCGTCCCTTCAATTCCAATTGGCTGATAGGATTCTATCAGCCAATCGGAATTAAGGTAGGAAAAATCTGATTGGCTGATTGAATCAGCCAATCAGATTCAAGTTCAATCCGATTGGCTGATCCAATCAGCCAATCAGATTGAGCTCGCATTCTATTGGCTGATCGGAACAGGAAATGTGATATTTTGTTTAAAAGTTCTTTTTTTCTTTTTTTCTACATTTTGCAAGATGTCTCAAACTGATCCTGCCTTTGATGTTACTGTAGGAACCAAGATTCCTGTACACAATTTCTACCTAAATGTGTATATTGTTTATTAGCTGATTTTATTTCTTCAGCTCAGATATGTGGCACTTGTTATGTTATATTATTTCATACTGATAATGTTTCTATAGTACAAATACATCTACTGTTAAACCTTCACAGTCTTATGTACATGATATTCCTGTAGATATAAGGATTATATTGCTACAGCCATAGAGAAGCCTATGACTGCTATTCAGCCTTCAAATTAACGTATAAGATCTCTCCTAACTTCTCATAAATCTAATGAAGTTTGTATTGATCGACAGCATACTGAAGTATTTCTGCTGATGAGGATTTCTCTGACTCAGAGCATCCTACTTCAGAGACTGATATTGATAAATCAACCTTTCTATTGAATATATTTGTTCTTTATTAAGGAAGTATTGTTTATTTTGGGCATTGAGGAATCTAGTCCTCTTGATAACAAGAATAGCAAATGTTTGAATTCTGGTTTTTCAAACTTCTGAGGTTACTCTTGAACTTTTTCTTATTCCAGATGCTATCTCTCATATGTTTATCAAGGAATCTAAATTTAGTGCTTCTTTTTACCTTTCTTCTATGTTTAAAAAACTATCGGCTAGATTACGAGTTGTGCGTTAGGGTTAGAAAGCAGTGTTGAGAGGTCCCAACGCTGCTTTTTAACGCCCGCTGGTATTACGAGTCTTGAAATGACAGGCTCACCGCTCACTTTTTTGGCCGGAATCGGAAATACCGCAAATCCACTTACGTCAATTGCATATCCTATATTTTCAATGGGACTTGCATAACGCCGGTATTATGAGTCTAACCAAAAGTGAGCGGTAGACCCTCTCCTGTCAAGCCTGGTACCGCATTTAAAAGTCAGTAATTACGAGTTTTACACTACAAAGCCGTAGCATAAAACTCTTAACTAAAGTGCTAAAAAGTACACTAACACCCATAAACTACCTATTAACCCCTAAACCGAGGCCCCCCCACATCGCAAACACTAAAATAAAAATTTTAATCCCTAATCTGCAGAACCGGACATCGCCGCCACTAGAATAAATATATTAACCCCTAAACCGCTGCACTCCCGCATCGCAAACACTATTTAAATATTATTAACCCCTAATCTGCCGGCCCTAACATCACCGACACCTACCTACATTTATTAACCCCTTTCTGCCGACCCCAACGTCGCCACCACTATATTACAAGTATTAACCCCTAAATCTAAGTCTAACCCTAACCCTAACACCCCCTAACTTAAATATAATTACAATAAATCTAAATAAAATTACTATAATTAGCTAAATTATTCCTATTTAAAACTAAATACTTACCTATAAAATAAACCCTATGCTAGCTACAATATAACTAAGAGTTACATTGTAGCTAGCTTAGGGTTTATTTTTATTTTACAGACAAGTTTGTATTTATTTTAACTAGGTAGAATAGTTATTAAATAGTTATTAACTATTTAATAACTACCTAGTTAAAATAAATACAAAGATACCTGTAAAATAAAGCCTAACCTAAGTTGCAATTACACCTAACACTACACTATAATTAAATTAATTACATAAACTAAATACAATTAATTACAATTTAAAAAAAACTATCTAAAGTACAAAAAAAACTCCCACTAAATTACAGAAAATAAAATAATTACAAGAATTTTAAACTAATTACACCTACCCCCCCCTAACAAAATAAAAAAGCCCCCCAAAATAAAAAAAAGCCCTACCCTACACTAAATTACAAATAGCCCTTAAAAGGGCCTTTTGCGGGGCATTGCCCCAAAGTAATCAGCTCTTTTACCTGTAAAAAAAAGTACAATTCCCCCCCCAACATTAAAACCCACCACCCACACAACCAACCCTACTCTAAAACCCACCCAATCCCCCCTTAAAAAACTTAACACTAACCCCTTGAAGATCACCCTACCGTGAGACGTCTTCACCCAACCGGGCATAAGTGGTCCTCCAGACAGGCAGAAGTCTTCATCCAAGCTGGGCAGAAGAGGTCCTCCAGACAGCAGAAGTCTTCATCCAGACGGCATCTTCTATCTTCATCCATCCGGCCGGAGCGGGTCCATCTTCAAGACATCCGACGCGGAGCATCCTCTTCTTTCTTCGTCCGACGACTGAATGAAGGTTCCTTTAAATGACGTCATCCAAGATGGCGTCCCTTCAATTCCGATTGGCTGATAGAATTCTATCAGCCAATCGGAATTAAGGTAGAAAATAATCCTATTGGCTGATGCAATCAGCCAATAGGATTGAACTTCAATCCTATTGGCTGATCCAATCAACCAATAGGATTGAGCTGGCATTCTATTGGCTGTTCCAATCAGCCAATAGAATGCCAGCTCAATCCTATTGGCCGATTGCATCAGCCAATAGGATTTTTTCTACCTTAATTCCGATTGGCTGATAGAATTCTATCAGCCAATCGGAATTGAAGGGACGCCATCTTGGATGATTCATTCAGAAGAAGCCGTCGATTGAAGAGGATGCTTTGCTCCACGTCGGATGTCGTGAAGATGGAGCTGCTCCACCCCGGATGAATGAAGATAGAAGATGCCGTCTGGGTGAAGACTACTGCCCGTCTGGAGGACCACTTCTGCCGGCTTTGTTGAGGACATCTTGCCGCTTGGATGAAGACTTCTCCCTGTAAGTGAATCTTCAGGGGTTAGTGTTAGGATTTTTTAAGGGTGTATTGGGTGGGTTTTATTTTTTAGGTTAGGGCTTTGGGCAGCAATAGAGCTAAATGCCCTTTAAAGGGCAATGCCCATTCAAATGCCCTTTTCAGGGCAATGCCCATCCAAATGCCCTTTTCAGGGCAATGGGGAGATTAGGTTTTTTTAGTTAGGGTTTTATTTTGGGGGTTGGTTGTGTGGGTGGTGGGTTATACTGTTGGGAGGTTGTTTGTATTTTTTTACAGGTAAAAGAGCTGATTTCTTTGGGGCAATGACCCGCAAAAGGCCCTTTTAAGGGCTATTGATAGTTTAGTTTAGGCTAGGTTTTTTTTGTGGGGTGCTTTTTTATTTTGATAGGGCTCTTAGATTAGGTGTAATTAGTTTAAAGATCTGTAATTTGTTTTTTATTTTCTGTAATTTAGTGTTTGTTTTTATGATTTCACTAATTTAATTTAATTTATTTAATTGTATTTCATTTAGGAAAATTATTTAATTATAGTGTAGTGTTAGGTGTTATTGTAACATAGGTTAGGTTTTATTTTACAGGTAAATTTGTATTTATTTTAGCTAGGTAGTTATTAAATAGTTAATAACTATTTAGTAACTATTCTACCTAGTTATAATAAATACAAACGTGCCTGTAAAATAAAAATAAACTCTAAGCTAGACACAGTGTAACTATTAGTTATATTGTAGCTATCTTAGGGTTTATTTTATAGGTAACTATTTAGTTTTAAATAGGAATAATTTAGTTAATGATAGTAATTTTTATTTAGATTTATTGTAATTATATTTAAGTTAGGCGGTGTTAGGGTTTGACTTAGATTTAGGGGTTAATACATTTAATATAGTGGAGGCGACGTTGGGGGCGGCAGATTAGGGGTTAATAAATGTAGCTAGGTTGCAGCGACATTGGGGGAGGCAGATTAGGGGTTAATAAATATAATGTAGGTGTCGACGATGTTGGGGCAGCAGATTAGGGGTTAATAAGTATCATGTAGGTGTCGGCAATGTCGGCGGCAGCAGTTTAGGGGTTAATAATTGTAAGATTAGGGGTGTTTAGACTCGGGGTTCATGTTAGGGTGTTAGGTGTAAACATAAATTTCTTTTCCCCATAGGAATCAATGGGGTTGCGTTACGGAGCTTTACGCTGCTTTTTTGCAGGTGTTAGACTTTTTCTCAGCCGGCTCTCCCCATTGATGTCTATGGGGAAATCGTGCACGAGCACGTACGGCCAGCTCACCGCTGACTTAAGCAGCGCTGGTATTGAAGTGCGGTATGGAGCTCAATTTTGCTCTACGCTCACTTCTTGCTTTTTAACACCGGGTTTGTAAAAACCTGTAATACCAGCGCTGCAGGTAAGTGAGCGGTGAGAAAAATCTGCTCGTTAGCACCGCAAAGCGCATAACGCAAAACTCGTAAGTTATCACCACTTAGCAAAAACAGACATCAGTAACTTGTTAAAGGGATAGTAAACTTTTTTTTAAATGTTACATAATTATGAACGGATGGCCTTTTTTTAAAGTGCTGTTGTAAATTACAATTTAGCACCTAAAATGATACTAACCTCCTGTCCGAGGCCGTATGCTTCTTCGCGACACAGCAAGCGTCTTGGCACCATTCAACTGCATATAGCTAGCTCCCGTGCTAGGTAAAACAGCCGGCAGCTTTACCTTGCACTGGAGCACAATACATGCAGTTTAAGTATTTGTAAAGACTGCCCTGGTTGTACTCTCACAGACTGCTGCTGGACCCCTGAAATTCACACCAGTGACCGCTATACTGGATAAGAGAGAGCATTCATATATCCTAAAGGTTACTTGTCCTTCAGACAAGTGACTGGACGAGGACCAGCTGACACGGGCATGCATATAGGAGCATCTGTAGGCTGTGTCTAGTCTGTAGTGACTTTTTGTATATGAAATAGCAGATATTGTTCTCTAACACCACAACTCATTAAATTGGCCAAGCTAGCATCCTTATCTTACCTCTATCAGTAAACCAATTCCCAATACTAAGCTTACAAGACTCCCCGTCTTTGGTCTAGCACATGGGTACAGCCTGTTGATTGGTGGCTAAATGTACCCATTAATCAGCAAGCGCTATCCAGGGTGCTAAACCAAAAATGGTCTGGCTCGTAAGCTTACATTTCTGCTTTTTCAAATAAAGATACCAAAAGAACAAAGAAAAATTAATAATAGGAGTAAATTAGAAAGTTGCTTACAATTGCATGCTCTGAATCATGAAATAAAAATAGTGTGTTCAGTATCCCTTTAACTTAAAGGGACAGTCTACACCAGAATTTGTATTGTTTAAAAAGATAGATAATCCCTTTATTACCCATTCCCTAGTTTTGCACAACCAACAGTTATATAAATACACCTTTTACCTCTGTGATTACCTTGTATCTAAGCCTCTGCAAACTGCCCCCTTATTTCAGTTCTTCTGACAAACATCCATATTAGCCAATCAAAGCTGGCTCACCTAAACTCCACGTGCGTGAGCACAGTGTTATCTATATGACACACATGAACAAACACCCTCTAGTGGTGAAAAACTGTCAAAATGCCCTGAGAGAAGAGGCTGCCTTCAAGGCCTTAGAAATTAGCATAAGAACCTCCTAGGTTTAGCTTTCAACTAAGAATACCAAGAGAACAAAGAACAATTGGTGATAAAAGTAAATTGGAGAATTGTTTAAAATTACATTCTCTATCTAAATCATGAAAGTTTATTTTGGACTAGACTGTCCCTTTAACACAATACATTTGTACACATAGATACTTTTAAATTGAACTGACTCAGAACTATGGACCACTGATGTTTTTGTAGTTAATTCAGTCAAGCAAAAATCCCTGTGAAGAATTCAAGTCAGGGGATTGTTTTTCTTGGGGTATTGTCTACATTTTTAATATGCTAAACTGAATCTTTTGAGCAGGAAAGTGAAAGTGGGAATGCAGTTTAGATACCGGGAATCCTTTTTATTAACCCCTTCATGTTGTAGGCAAGTGCTTAGATCGGAATGTGGGGGACCACCTACGCTGCTAGGCACACCCCACAAGTTTGATTTTTCATTACATAAAACAAGGAGGCTGCAGTATGCAACATAACTTAGGACGTTCCATGCCGTCCTACCGGCGGTAAAGTCCAGCGCTGTTAGGATGTAATGGAACGTCCTAATGGCATGAAGGGGTTAATATATAGTCCTTATGATCAAGTGCATATTATAACAGTATAATAAATGCTAGCCTAAATATCTTAACACAAAAATATTACTTTATAGGAGCAATTATTTAAGTTTACATGCAACTGAAATTATGAGATATTATTACATAAAGGAAACAGCATAAAGGGAAATATTGTTTTTAAATCAAACAATACTTAAGTGCTCTACACTTTACTTAAATCATTAACACTCATTAACTCTACATGTTTATTAAGTTTATGGCCTCTATTTAACAAGGTCTGGCGGACCTGATCCGACAGTGCGGATCAGGTCCGCCAGACCTCGCTGAATACGGAGAGCAATACGCTCTCCATATTCAGCATTGCACCAGCAGCTCACAAGAGCTGCTGGTGCAACGCTGCCCCCTGCAGACTCGCGGCTAATGGGCCGCCAGCAGGGGGTGTCAATCAACCCGATCGTACTCTATCGGGTTTATTTCCGGCGATGTCTGTCTGCCTGCTCAGAGCAGGCAGACAGGTTATGGAGCAGCGTTCTTTGTGACTGCTGCTTCATAACTGCTGTTTCTGGCGAGTCTGAAGAGCTTGATAGATAGGCCCTTTTTGGAGCTTGATAGATAGGCCCCTTTTGGAGCTTGATAGATAGGCCCTTTTTGGAGCTTGATAGATAGGCCCTATGTGTTTTAAGCAATAAGTAGCATGACCATTTGACAGATGATTCTGAGATGAGTTTTTTTTTTTATACAAACTGATACACTCTTGAAATATCCCCCACTATGAGGTCAAGGAAGGAGGAAGCCCACTGAAGGGCATGAAGGTTTTTGCAGCAGCTGGAGAAACAAGTATACAGCCGGCCAGATGAAACAAAGGAACTGTGAGTAATACTCATTTATGCTAATAACTTCATATGAAACTGAGTATTGGGGAGGGTTGGATGGAGACCACAGTCATAGTCAGTTAATTTAGATTTTAAAGACTATCTGAGAAAGTTAAAATACAGCTCCATGCCTAAACAGTACCTTATAATACCGACTTGTATTGTTAAATTTGTTTTCCTGCTAATACTTAGAAGAAAAAAAAAGTTCTATTTAGGGTTTCAAACTCTCCTTCAGAAATACTGAATGAAAAGCAGCTGATTTATAGATACCTTCCTGGACTGGGAGGCTTGGAATTAGTAGAGGTCTAGTGGTGACTAGGGATGGGCGAATGTGTTTATATTCGAATATGAATGTTAGAATGAATGTTATTGTCGAAATTAGATTTACATAATCAAATGTTGATAAGAACGAATATTCTTAAAAATTCTATAATCGAATGCTGTTTACAGTTTTCGAATGTCACATTGGAATTTTAATGTATATAATTAGATTGAATGTCCACATTCGAAATTTTGAATGTAACATTTGGTTTAAAAAATACTATTCAGAAGTTCAATAGTTCTTGTGGTAGGGAATTTAGTAAATTGATACATAATAGATATAAATATATCAATTTAAATGTTTCGATTTGGAATATTGCATAAATTGGAATATTACATTTAAAGAAAGCATTAGAAATACTATTATAAATATATAAATTCGAATTTGAATATTGCATAATTCAAATATAATTATTAGAAAATTTAAATTGAATATTACATTTAAAGAAATCATTAGAAATAATATTACATTAAACGAATGTTAGAATGTTGTACAAGCATTTGACATTCAAAACAAACAAATTTGTTTCATATTTTGAATGTTGCGAAACATTTGCGCATTCCTACTTTGAAATCCTGGACTTTTCTAGAGAAGGGAAGCTGCTAGAGGGACAGCAGGACAACTCTCGTACCTTCACAATCCCAGAATATTTTGGATAATTGAGAGACTACTTTGACCCTCCAGTCCTTTTAGCCATATCCAACATCACAGCTCGGATCAAATCCAAGGTCATGAAACTTCTGCCATGTATATATGGCTGTATAAGATCAGACCTACAATCCAGGAGCCCATGCCAGTCATATACCTTTATCAGAACTCAGATCAGACCCACAGCCCAGTAAGCCCTGACACTTATACCTTCTTTAAATAAAGAATTCATTTTTTGAGTGATGCTAATTTTGATACATGTTTGGACCTATAAGTGCAGGGTCCTGTAGCATTATACCTTTAAATATATAACTGTGCTTGACACCTTTATAAATTTGTTTGGCTAATATTGATATCTGACCAAATCAGTAAGTCTTCAGTTATTTTAAATATATTTTACAGGACAGCTAGTAAAAATAATGAACTGTTCAATTAAAGGGACAGTCTACACCAATTTTCATAAAACAGCATGTAATAGACACTACTATAAAGAAGAATATGTAGATACTGATATAAAAATCCAGTATAAAAGCTTTTAAAAACTTTTTTAGGAGCTGCCAATTTAGCACTGTTGATGAGGTTAGGTTGGGAGTCGGGACATCCACTGAAATGGGCTGAGAAAACGACACTCCCAATTTGTGTTTCACTGGGTAAAATTCACAGAGATCTCTCTAGCCTCTCCAGATTCACAAGCCTCACCAAACTCTCCAACGTCACCATTTTGTGTCATTTTAAAGGACTAGTAAATACAGTAGATTTGCATAATCAACAAATGCATGATAAAAAGATAATGCGATAGCACTTAGTCTGAACTTCAAATGAGTAGTAGGTTTTTTTTCCTGACAAATTTTAAAGAGATATCTATTTCCACTCCCCCTGTATCATGTGACAGCCATCAGCCAATCACAAATGCATATACGTATATTGTGTGAATTCTTGCTCAGTCGGAGCTGGTGACTCAAAAAGTGTAAATATATAAAGATTGTGCACATTTTGTTAATGGAAGTAAATTGGAAAGTTGTTTAAAATTGCATGTTGTATCTGAATCATGAAAGTTCAATTTTGACTTGAGTGTCCCTTTAAGCATCTGATGCATTTAGGAGTGAGCTCAGGGTGAATTAGAAATATAGAATAATGTAAGACTGGGGAGTCTGGTGAAGCTGGCAAGACCGTTTGGTGAATTTACCAGATTGTGAGCGGTATGTCAAGCAACTAGATGAAAACACAGACGCATGATGTCTTGTTACTTTGTTGTATGCAGTGGAGCGTGACAGATTAAAGTGATCCTGTTTGTTATGAACAGAAGAGGTGAAAACCACAAAGTGTCTGTTTTTTTACGACTAGTTGGTTTATAGTCCCCCCATGGACAGACTTCAGTAAATATGCAGCAGTAAACAGGAAGCACATATGCAGCTAAACTGCCAGTCTCACAAGCACAATATTTATAGGGCACTGAGAACCAGCTGTTTGTACAATGTTTGTAAACATAATATGCCACAATCCATGTCCCAAGGCTCAGATGTAGTCAATGTTTTAAAGGGACATGGGTGTGTAGTACTATTAAAAAAATAAAACAAAAAAAGCAACTTTATTACCTCTTACCAAATAAAAGCTTAAAAATGTGCTTTTTCGGTTGTATTTTTAGAAATATGCCTCACTAATCACCGCAATTCAGATGTATCATTATTTTGCACCTTAGAAAAACCTAAAATTCTCCTACAAATAAGATCACAAAAGTTCTCCATAACCACTGTGGAGAACATTAAATTCACTCCACTTTTTTCAAGAGAGAAGATGGAATATTTCTTAATTATTGCTGCTATTTCTTTGGCAAGGGGCAGTGAAAATCACCTTGATGATGGAAATATGCCCTTATGGAGATGCCAAAGAGTGCCCTGAGTGTAACTTTTTTTTATAAAATATGTCCTTATTTACATTTTTATTTATTTTATTTTTTTTAGTTCCTAAGGATCAAAACATTTTGGTCAACAAAAAAGTACTTTTAGAAGTCCTGCTTAAAGCAGAAACTGGACTGATAACGAACTACTCCGCAGTGCGGAAAATGCGAATGAGATATCAAAAGATGTAAATTTCTTTTGTATAATATATTTTAACAAGGAGGAATGTGAAGATAACATATTTTTTTATTTTTTAGAATAAATATATGATTTCAATATAACAATTTGGTGTCCTATTCATTACTATCTGTAAAGTAAGACTAGCTTATCGTTATCAGTCTAAAACTAACAATATTACATCAGTGTAAGACGTGTCACCAGTGACATTTTTGAATATCTATAGGAGTCAAAAGATCTGCAGGGGGTGTGGAAGGGATTTGACATTTGTTCCCTCTGAATAGACATGCTGAATATGCTGGCACATTATTAATAATAACTAAAGTCTCTTGTCAGACAAATATGACAATATCCATGTGGCAGACAACACTGCATAATTAAACAATAAGTACATTACTAAGTACAAATGTAACCTGCTTCATGATGAATTAAACACTATGAGATTAGTGAAGTTGGGCTAGGTCAGATGGCTGTTTTTATCCCTGATGGGATTCCCATGCAGTCTGCAACCTCTCCTCTCTGAGCAATGGCACATTCTAAACCCCAGAAAAATATATTTTTACCTCACAAATAAAGCACATTTTATCTGCAGTCTTTAGACCCTCTCTTAGCCCCCCACAGGCAATTTAACTGATACAAGGGTTAAATGCACTATGCAGCAGTTCCATTTGAGGACCCAGCAGCCCCTTTGAGCAATATTGGTTTCCTTTCACTGCTTTATTGTATGAGGCTGCAGCTCCTCTCCTCCCATTCTCATCTGTACAGGTCTGAGCCTGTGAGCCATAGTGTGTTAGCTATCCCTCCCCTTCTCCCCAACACACCACTGTCATACAACACAGGGACCTCTAACCCAGTGGCAGAAGCATTGTAAGAGGTGGGATTTGCTGTGGGCGGGAGCACTGGTGTGTTCAAGCAGGTCTATGAAGTGGGATGTTCTTGGTGCCTTTCTGCAAGAAGCAGAAGCAGCTAAAACACCAGAGCTGCCATGGATATTGCTTTGGTAAGTGACTCCTCTGTGTATGTTATTCCTGCTGTATCAGTCTCAAAAAGCTGTAATCACAAAGCTGATTCTCCACTATGATCAAACTATTCAGCTTCTAAAGCTCTATCTCTGCACTTAAATGAATTAACTCCATGAAATCAACAACATTTTGTATTGTCCATCAATTAACATGGGCGGTCCTTATTCTTAAAATTGTTGGGTGCTAACAAAGCTTCATATCAAGAATGGAGGGTGGATTCAGCATTTTCTTATACTTATTTCTAAATTAATTTTCCCTTTTCCTGAACAGAGCAAAAGACCTGTCAGCACCATTGAAATTTGAAAGTGCAGAGCTACCCCAGCCTCTCATTAGAACTGGCACTGCCAAGTACTTGCAATTTGTGCATAATTCCCTTACTGATTTTCACCCTATTCACTATCACTGACCCTGCAGGACATTACACTAAGAGCAAAGTGCCCCAATGCAGGTTGTCTGTAATTTGCACAGCTCATTTCTTTACTGTCATGCTTCTCTAACTGGCAGTAAAGACAACTAGAGAAATAACTTTTATATATCTATTTCTATAGACTGTATCAAATGATTAAATATTGTTTGTATCACTCTTGTGGTATAATGTATGCTTATTTTATATTGAAGTTGTTTAGCATTAATATTGCTTATCTGAGACAGGAATACTATCAGGAGGAGCTGTAAAGCTATTGGCCAAGGGACAGAGATGAGGTGGTGTCATACCATAGGGAGGTGCCTGGGATACGTGCACATTTCTGAGTTATGAGTGGGGAAGGGGATTCTGGGATAACTCATTGATTAAATAGGCACTGTCACAATGAGTTACTACATACGAACAGAAAGAAACTGTAGTTAATGCATAACTGCATTTAAGTTATCTACACTAAGTATATCCCCTTTTTGTGTGACTGTATTTCAATATTAGTCATGTTTAGAATAACTTAACACAGAGGATTTTTGTACAATATGTGTTTTATACAATATATTTAAGGCACCTCGCCCCTATCAAGTTGGTTCACTGACTGACATGCAATTGCTGCCAAACAAATACTTTTTAGTTAAGGGGATGTAAAACCCAAATTTGCTCTTTCATGATTCAGATAGAGAATGCAATTTTAATCAACTTTCAAATTTACCACTTGTTCTCTTGGTATATTTTGTTGATAAAAGCTCAGGAGCGTGCATCCATCTGCACCACTATATGGCAGCAGTTTTGTAAAAATGTTATTAATCTGCAAGAGCACTAGGGGGCAGTACTATTTCCTCCCATGTAGTGCTTTATACATCTACATGGTTATCTCTTCAACAAAAAATATCACGGGAACATAGCGAATTTGATAATAGAAATCAATTATTTATTTTTTTAATTATCTGCTCTGTTTGAATTACAAAATAATTTTTTGGGCAACATATCCCTTTAATTGGAACATATTTTATGCAAATTGGATGAGAAAACTCTGTTTCTTTAAATTGGCTTTAAACATTAAATATATGCTAGATATAATGATGTATTAAAGCAAAGATTAGCCTGAGAATAAAATGAAGATGCAATATTTGTAAATTAGTTTAAATATGTAAGTATATTAAAAATAGAAATATTTAAGAAACAAGGGTCAAGTTTTAGTCTATGTAATGTAAAGGGTACTGCCATTATGTAACCTAGGTTTATAAGTATATTATCTCCATTGCTAAGGCCAGTTACAGGCAGTTATGAGTGAGCTACTAAAGAAGTAATATTCAAGTGGTTAATGTCCCTTTAAAAGTTGCACAATATGTTTGACAGCTCAAATGTAAATAAATAGGTAGATTTTTGGAGTTTAACCAACTTTATCTCAGCTTGGTAAGCTGCAGGTTTGTGGATAGACCTCTATGCGTTTAAACCCTTAGTAAATTAAACACATAGAAAGAAATGGAATTAGTATGAAAATAAAATGTTCTAACAAAATACAGCATTTTATTTTACAGCAGAATATTCATTTAAATGTCTCTCCAAGAGTCTTCTAATGTACATCTCTAAAAGCTAAAATGTTTAGATTTCTTTATGCACTATAAAAAACATAAATAAAATATGTAACAAATTAAGCTATGTTTTGTAACCATTCTATTTAAAGGGACACTGAACCCATATTTTTTGCTTTCATGATTCAGATAGAGCATGGAGTTTTAAGCAACTTTCTAATTTACTCCTATTATCATTTTTTTTCTTTCTCTTGGTACCTATATTTTAAAAAGCAAGAATGAAAGCTTACAAGCCAGCCCATCTTTGGTTCAGCACCTGGGTAGCACTTGCTGATTGGTGGCTAAATGTAGCCACCAATTGCTATCCAGGGAGCTGAACCAAAAATAAAGTGGCTTCTAAGCTTACAGTCCTACTTTTTCAAATAAAGTTACCAAAAATAATAATAGGAGTAAATAAGAAAGTTGCTTAAAATTGCATGCTCTATCTAAATCATGAAAGAAAAAATGTGGGTTCAGTGTCCCTTTAAATACTGTGCATGATACAGCAAACTGAATGCCACTTACCAGTCATTAAAGGGTCATGACATTTCCCCCCCATAATTCAGATAGAGAATACAATTGTAAACAACTTTGTCTGGAGCACTAAATGGCAGCAGTTTTGCAAGAATGTTATCTATTTGGGAGCACTATTTCCTGCCATGTAGTGCTCTAGATGCCTACCTAAGTATCTATTCAACACTGAATACAATGGGAACAAAGCAAATTTGATAATAGAAATAAATTTGAGTTTTTTTTAAATTGTATGTTCTATCTGAATCACAAAATGTTTGGGTTTCATATCCCTTTAATGTTTATATAATGCAGTTACACAAGCTTACCTTAGTACCATCATGGCAGTTTTCACAAGCAGCTATAGACCTGCAAATTAACTTCTTTTAACCGCTTTAAAAGGTTACTGCTTTGTAGGTGATTGGTTTAAAGTTTGTTTGTAGGGTCACCACCTTTCTTATAAAAAGATACATTGGCTTTGCTTATTAACATGAATTTGTTTATACAATTATGCAACGTAACTCAAAAAAGTAAATGGATTTTAAACAGTAGCAGGCAGGTGTTATATGGTCACATAAACTATATATGTGTACAGAGCAGGATGAGTACAACTTAGGTGTCTGCTGGGCAATGTGAGGTCTGTGCTCTGCTGTCACCAGTGAAGTTTGAAGTTGTGTGAGTGACAATGATCAATTTTGTGTCCCTAGCAATTAGGGATAACACTGCTTTCACTGTTCAGTCACACCAAGGAAACCTACATTTGTTTCCCGGTCTATAAACAGAGGCAGGAGAGTGACAGTTCCAAGAGTATGTTAGTGTGGTGTGATAGTGTGAGCATATGCTACTCACGTGGGTCACTTCTAGTGACATCTCAGATAATCCTTCATCCCTGGAGTCATAAGTGCATATGATGCCAACATTCTGGCACAGCTCACCTAAGGGGGACATTGGTCAGGGTATTCAGGGGCAGAACTATCATTAGTGCAGCAGGTGCAGTGGCACCGGGGTTCAAATGCTAGGTGGGCCCATAGCAGTCAGTCTATACACAGGAGTGTGTAGAATTTGTACAATCCAAATTCAAGGGAGTCTTTTATTAGTGCAGGTTGCTATTCCATTCATTTGTCTTTCTGTATGTCTGTCTGTCTTAAAAATCATTATACAGAGCAGCATGTATATTATTACTATTGCTTTCTACTGAGTTACCTTTAGGGGCCCAACAATTATTTTATTGTTGATTAGGTTCACTACCGAGGGTATTGTGCATTATGAGTAGTGTGCCCATTCTGGAAATGCTCTGTAACAACCAGGGGAACAGGGCCGGCGCTTGCATACAGACAAGCTAGGCAGTCGCCTTAATGCACCCAAGCAGGGGGGCACAATCTTAGAGCAGCAACACTGTTATATGTTTTTTTTACAATTTTATTTTAGTGCGAGGGGAATATGCCAGAGCTTTCCATGCGCTGTGCTGGTTATCACTGTAGCCGTAGGTTACAGACTCAGACCCTAAGCTTTGCATAAATATAGGCACTAACATTGCAGGTATTTATTTAGTACATGCACTGACCAGTGAGATCAACATGTCCAGAAAACCCTAGATGACTCAGTCCTCATATTTGAATCAAATTTGTCATCAGAAAAGGTTTAGAAATACTGGCATAAACAATAGTAATATATTAAAACTTAATAAAACATACATACAAGTATGTAAATAATAATCTGTATTTAGGTTCACATACCAATGTTTGTTCCTACATGTGTATGAGACATAGGATCATTTTATGTTGGATAGTGTAACAACAGTTTATAATTAGAAACATCTCTGTATTAATTTTGTCTTAAATTTCGGCATATCTGCTCCAGATCAGCAATGCACTATTAGAAGCTAATTAAAAACATCTGGTGAGCCAATTACAAGAAACAAATATGTGTAGACACCAATCACCAGCTAGCTCCCAATGGTGAAAGGATATGCACATATTATTTTTCAAGAAAAGGTACCAATAGAACAAAGTAAATTTTAAAGTAGAAGTGAATTTAAAAATGTCCTAAAATGGCTTGCTCTGTCTGAATCATGCAACTTAAAAGAGACAGTAAACCAAATTTTTTTCTTTCATGATTCAGATAGAATATACAATTTTAAACAACATTCTAATTTACTTCTATTGTCTAATTTGCTTCATTCTTTAGATGTCCTTTTTTGAAGAAATAGCAATGCAGATGGGTGAGCCAATCGCACAAGGCATCTATGTGCAACCACCAATCAGCAGCTACTGAGCATATTTAGATATGCTTTTCAACAAAGTATATAAAGAGAATGAAGCTAATAAAACAATTGAAGTCATAAGTCATCGGAAAGTTGTTTAAAATTGCATGCTTTATCTAAATAATGAAAGAAAATATTTGTGTTTAATGTCCCTCTAATTTTGACTTTCCCATCCCTTTAATGTTGCATGCCTCACAACATTTTAAAGTGATATCCCAGGAACAGGCATAAGGGAGAGTTGTTAAAATTACTTAGGTTGGAAAAGAAAAAACCAAGAGGTGGAATCTAGAAGTCAAGTGTAGGTATCTGGATGGGATTTAGGAATTCCTGGAGGAGGTGTTTTTTTTGTTTTATTTTTATACAAATTTCTGGTCAGAGTTTGGTCAATCTCCAATTTCTTGGAGTTATCCTGGGATATAAATTAGAGCACAAGGAACAAGGGATAAGGGATAATGGAACCGAGCTGCCAGTTATGGGATGTTTGGATGTTTTAACATTGTCACTAACTAAAAAAAAATATTATTTATCTTATATTTAGTTTGAACAGTGTGTTTATACATATCTGTCATATTTCAGGATTCCAACCTGATTATTGCTCTAGTTGTTATTGGAACGACCATTCTGATCTTCCTGGTTAAATCTGCTGGATCTAAAGAGAAGAAAAATCCACTAACTCTGCGGGATCCCAATGCAAAGTATCCACTACCTCTTATTGAAAAACAGGTAATAACTGTAGACTTTGAACCTTTAAAGGGATAGGAAACCGATTTTTTTTTCTTTCTTGATTCAGATAGAGCATGCAATTTAAAGAAACTTTCTAATTTACTCCAAATATCAATTTTTCTGCGTGCTCTTGGTATCTTTATTTAAAAAGTAGGAATGTAAAGCTTAGGAGTCGCCCATTTTAGGTTCAGCACCCTGGATACCGCTTGCTTAATGGTGGATACATTTAGCCACCAATCAGCATGAGCTATCCAGGTGCTGAACCTAAAATGGGCCGACTCCTAAACTTTACATTCCTGCTTTTAAAATAAAGATACCAAAAGAATGCAGAAAAATTGATAATAGGAGTAAATTAGAAAGTTGCTTAAAATTGTATGCTCTATCTGAAACATGAAAGAAAAAATGTGGGTTTCATATCCCTTTAAGCTAGAAAATGAATTTGCTAAAGTACAAGATAAATACAATTTCATTTCTGATTCTTTAAGTAATGCAGTAATGAAACATTCTGCCTAGCCCACAACTAATGGGACATTAAACTAATGTTTGATTCACCATGAATTAATAAGGGACAGTCTACACCAATAATAGACTCACCGTTGTGGATCCCTTGCCCCCATATTATTGCGTATTACATAATGCCAAGTATCTTTCATTTTTTCAATGTAGACAAGAACAAGTTTGTTTTACATTGCCGTTTTAAAATGGCCACTGGACTCCTCCTATCTGTGACATCAGGTCCTATGGGGTTTCTGTATCTAATTGGCAGCAAGTCAATGAATCATGCATCTTCACAGCGATTGGCGCATGCGCAGTGTGTGTGCTACTCAAGTCACTTGGTCAAAAATCATTTGGAAACATGCAGCAGTTTTTGAAAAAATGGAAATAAGTTTGTTACCAGAGAGTCTGCCCATAAAATATCCCCTGCTCCTGTTCATGTTTCTGAGCATAGCGAATGCGCAAAACAAACACCCTCAAGCACGGGACAGAGTATTAGGAAACAACACCTTAGGACATGATGATGTTACAGATAGGAGGAGTTCAGCAGCCATTTTAAAACGTCAAATGATGTAAAACCAACTTGTTTTCACCTGCATTGAAAAAATTCAAGATACATCAGTGTTCCCTCTAAGGCCAGTTTTGTCTGTGGCCCAGCAGTGAAACAGTTAATTAGAGCAATTAGCAATCAGAGCTCTGCAAATTGTACTAACAAAGGGACAAATTTAAATACTTTTAAAACACTTGTTTTGTATGGTAATATAATGTAATTCAGTGTTTTATTGCTGATTCATACTAGGCACATACAAAGTTATTTTATTGTTCCCTAATTTTGATTCACAGACACAAACATATTCATACACATGCACACACATAAACATAACATATTTATACGCATATAAACACACACAAACATATTCACACATATTACACACACATACAGCACATATATTTATACACTCACACACAAGCATATTCATACATATATACACACACAAACATATTGACACACACACAAACATTACATATTTATTCACACACACATTCACACTCACACACAAACATATTCATACATATATACACACAAACATTACATATTTATACACACACAAGCATATTGATACACACACAAGCATATTGATACACACATACACACAAACACATTCACACACACAAACACATTCACATACTTACACAAACATATTCATACTCACACAAACACATTTATACTCACACAAACATATTCATACTCACACAAACACATTCACATACACACAAACATATTCATACTCACACAAACATATTCATACTCACATAAACATATTCAAACTCACACAAACACATTCACATACACACAAACATATTCATACTCACACAAACATATTCATACTCACACAAACATATTCATACTCACACAAACACATTCACATACACACAAACATATTCATACTCACACAAACATATTCATACTCACACAAACACATTCACATACACACAAACATATTCATACTCACACAAACATATTTACACACACAAACATATTCATATAGGGTTGCCACCTCGGCCATGTTTTCCTAAACACTTATGAGTTACACGTGCAGGAAGGAACATGTATTGTTGTGTTCATCAGCACTATTCATGTAAAGTCCAGAGGCACAATACATGCTCTGCCCTGCTTACCCTGCAGCATGCGTAACTCATAAGTGTCCAGGAAAATATGGCCGAGGTGGCAACCCTATATCCATACACATATATAGGCACACAGATAAATATGCACAGAAAGGTAGTCCAGTCTGTGCTGTAATAAAACGGTAAATTGCAGTTATTGGGAACATTGCTATAATAAAATATGTACATTTTGCTGGCCCACAGGAAATCAGCCATGACACTAAGAAATTTATTTTTGGACTACCCTCTGCAGAACATGTTCTGGGCCTCCCTATAGGTAATAAATAGTTGTGAGTTATTTTTCTGCCATTCATTGTATGAAATGCAACTACTGTTTGATATGTTATATCAGCATTATTTGTACTGATCCAGAAGAGAACACTTATAACTCTGTTTCATATGGAGGAGGAGACTATTTACTGAACATAATAACCTAAAATGTTGTGATTGGCCACCCTGTTTCTATTTGTTAAATCAGAGCTCAACAAACCCAGGAGCCAGGAAGTCACTGACTCCTAGAATCAATGTTACCCCTGGGTCCTAACTTCCTGGCTTTCTATATATATATATATATATATATATATATATATATATATATATATATATATATATATATATATATATATATATATAAAAACACAAATACCAGTGTCTGGCTGCTAAAAGTATGTCTGGCTGATAAATATTCTTACTGGCTCCTAAATTTTAAACAGATGTGTCAACCCCTGGGTTAAAGGGAAAGTAAAGCCAAAATTAAACTTAATTGGATTGGATAGAACATGGCACTTTAAACAGCTTTCTATTTTACTTCTGTTATCAATTTTGCTCAGTTCTCTTGGTATTCTTTGTTAAAGAGTAGTACTAGGTGAGCTTAAAGGGACAGTCTACACAAAAATTGTTAGATAATGACTTTACTACTCATTCCCCAGCTTTGCACAACCAACATTGTTAGATTAATATACGTTATAATATTTAAACCTCTAAATTTCTGCCTGTTTCAAAGGCTCTATTGACAGCCTCTTAATCACATGCTTTTGTATTTGCTTTTCACAACAGGAGACTGATAGTTCATGTGGGCCATATATAGATAACATTATGCTAACATCCAGGGATTTATTTAAGAGTAAGCACAACACAGTACTAAATGCAAGTCAATAGATAATAAATACAAACTCATGTGGTCAGGGGGCTGTCAGAAGATGCTTAGATACAAGGTAATCACAGAGGTAAAAAGTAGATTAATATAACTGTGCTGGTTATGCAAAACTGGGGAATGGGTAATAAAGGGATGTTCTATATTTTAAACCAATACAAATTCTATTATAGACTGTTCCTTTAAGAGCATGCACGTTAGCCATCTGGCAGCAGTGTTTGCAACAATGTTTACAATAATATACATAGTTGTAAACAGAATGCTACAGACACTCAATGGCAGCAGAGTTTGCAACTATTTAAACATTGTTTTAAATATTGTTGAAAACACTGTTGCCAGGTGGCTAAGGACATGTGCACGCTCCTGAGCTCACCTAGGATTACTCTTTAATAAAAGAGGCCAAGAGAACTAAGCAAAATCTGTAATAGAAGTAAATTGGAAAGTTGATTAAATTTCATGTTCTATCTGAATTTTGAAAGTTTAATTTTGACTTTACTGGCCCTTTAATTTACTGCTGTATTAGTTTTCACACAAAAATGTAACCTTATTTTAAGGGGATTGTAACTGCCACATTTTGTATTAAAGGGACATAAAACCCAATTTCTTTTTCTTTCATAACTCAGAGATTACAATTTTAAACAACTTTCCAATTTATTTCTATTATCATTTTTTTTGTTTTATTGTTACCTTTTTATTGAAAAGCAGGAAGGTAAGTTTAGGAATGTTCACGTCTGCAGCACTATATGGCCGTAGTTTTACAACAATGTAATACATCAGCAAAAACACTAGATGGCAGCACAGTTTTCTGTCATGTAGAGCTATAGCCATGTGCATGTTTACCTATCTAGATATCTCTTCAACAAAAAATAACATGAGAATGATGCAAATTTGATATTAGAAGTAAATTAGAAAAGTTGTGTTTTCTATCTGAATCATGAAGGGAAAATAATGGGTTTCATGTCCCTTTAATTATGTATTTAAAAAAAACTAAATGAAAATAAGTCATCTGTCTTGAAAACATACTTTTGTTATACTGTTCCAAATAGAAGACCTATACATTGTAAAGAGCTTAGCAGGTGCATAAGCAAACGCATTTAATTTAATGCATCCTGCAATTTATCTTCACTGATGAGCCAAAGTAAACACTGCTAGTAATTGGCCGTTCCTGACAAACCTTAATCATTTTTTAATCATTTTCAAAAACACCGTCCTTGCACAAGGAACATCATTTGTTTTATTTATATGCAGTTTCTTTTTTAGAAATTTGCCATTTCTTTTCAAAGGCTATGCATGCAAGTATGTTTTAAACACATTTATACTGCTGTTTGGTTGTTGTTGTTTTTTTGGGGGTAGCAAAATTTGCATTATGCTTATGCCCTAATACAGGAACTTACACTTTTAAAAGGCTTTTAAATTTGTGTTTATCTCCTTCTGATTCTAATGTATAAGATAAGCTATTACACAATCAAGCTATCACTGCATTTAAAGGACTACTTAATGCAGTAGAATTACACTATTAACAAGTACATAATAAAAAGACAATGCAATAGCGCTTTCTCTGAATTTCAAATAAGTAGTAGATTATTTTATTTCTGTCAAATTATTTTTTTCTCCCATTTTCCAGCCCCCTGTATCATGTGACAGACATCAGCCAATCAAAGACTAGTATACGTATACCCTGTGAGCTTGTGCACATGTTCAGTAGGATCTTGTTCCCCAGAAAGTGTGTATATAAAACGACTGTGCAGAATTTGATAAAAGAAGTAGATTGGAAAGTGTCTTACTAAACTCCATGCTCTAGCTGAACCATGTTTTTTTTACTTAAAGGACTAGTCAACACAGTATATTTGCATAATAACAAATGCAAGATAAAAAAACAATGCAATAGCACATGTGACAGCCATCAGCCAATCACAAATGCATACACGTACCATGTGACAGCCATCAGCCAATCAAAAATGCATACCCACTTATTCTGTGAATTCTTGTACATGCTCAGTAGGAGCTGGTGACTCAAAATGTTTAAATATAAAAAGACTGTGCAATTTTTTTAGTGGAAGTAAATTGGAAAGTTGTTTAAAATTACATGCTGTATCTGAATCATGAAAGTTTAATTTTGCTTGAGTGTCCGTTTAAGTGTCCCTTTACTGTAGCAGGATTAGGTGCTGAAGACTTAGACAAGAATTTTATCTTCTGTCGGGAATTGGCAAAAACACAAAACAGGAAAAGGAACAACATTTATATTCAAAGTACATTGTAAAATCATTCTAGTACAAATAATGACATATTTTATGCAGAATTCAATCTGATGTTTATATCCCTTTGTCAGAAACTTTTCCGACTTTCATATCACTAGTTGTTAACACAAAATGTGTAGTAAAAGCTGTTTAATAACATAATAAAAAGTGTGCAGAACTGAATATCATACTCCTGTTATTGCTTCCTGTCCTCTAATGCTATGTGTCCCCTGCAGGTCAGCATGTTTATCTCTCAGCCAAAGTCAATGGGAGCCTGGTGGTGCGGGCTTATACACCTGTGTCCAGTGATGAGGTGAAAGGCCATGTTGATTTGATTGTAAAGGTAATGTATTGCACCACCTTCACAATTACATTATTGCTTTTTGTGGTCACTTTGTAGCCTTCTCTGGAAATCAGGGGTTTTAAGGGTGTGCAGAGTTAACCAATATGATATAATAGAGAGCACATGATTCCTAAACTGACCGAGAGATACCAGACCTCTGTAGATAACATTTGTGTAGGGCTAATGTGTCAATGGGCTAATCAGGCAGATGACTAGGGAGCTGAATTTACTTGGATGCCTGTCTAGTCTAGGTGGTGATGTTTCACAGTCCACACCACCTTATATAACATTTTGTGTTAAAATTGATGCTAGAATTAGGTCTGTTATTGCAAGATATATATCTATATAGTAACAACGGTGTGAATGCTCTCTCACCGGGAGGTCAGCAGCTGCCAGGGTGAAGTTCAAGGATACAAGATCAAACTGAAATTTATTAAAATGTGATATTTCGGGGTAAATGAACCACTTCCTCTGACAAACAAACAATGTGCAAACCAAACTTTTAAAGGCCTGATAGGCCCTCCTACTACAGTCTACCAATCCGGAGACAGCGTGTGCAAAACAATTGCAACAGTTACAGAGCATGAGGCTTCATATCGATGCTGACTTTAGATACCAGGGCTGTTTTTGGTGATTTGACTAGCCTCGCTTTTTCCCTTTTTGTACTATTGACTTTTTGTACTATAGATTCGTTATAGTATTTATTATGTTTTATGCAGCTGAAACTTCCTAATCCCATATTATCTTTCTAGTTTTAGCCTCATCTGATATTAGTCTAGCCATTATGGTTTCTTTGGTCCCTCCCCTCCCTTTCTGTGATGTTTTGATAGATCCCTGTGTAGATATTGCAGCATGAGCCTTCTGGTGTTCTTTCGAGAACTCGTTCGTCAAAAACTCCAATCTGACGTCACTTCCGGTAACTCTTTTATTTTAATATCTGTTTTGCCTCTGTCTGGGGGGCCACTGCAGACCCTTTGGCATACACCCCAAGTAAACCTTGGTGAATGAGGTTTACAAGGGGGGCTTCGCCCCCCTTGAACCCCCCAGGCGGAGGCAACATAGATAGTGAAGAAAGGCGATTACAGGGCCTATCTGATTGGTTGTGAATCCTGTCACTCACTGGACATGGACCAATCAGATGTATGGAAATACCAGACCTGACGTCAGATTGGAGATTTCGATAGATTGGAGTTCTCGACAGAACACTGGCAGTGTTTACACAGAGGTTCATAGCTACGGTTACGGATAATACTAAGGGGCGGCACCTTGTTTCCGGATTGCATTCCTGTTTTTGTTTATGCGTCTCCAAGGTTACGGATGACGCTGTGTGTCATTACCCCGCTTGTAACTGATGGCCGAGATCGACTTGGCTTCCGATTATGGATCTATTTAGTTTTTTTTTTTTAAACAGTTCAAATCCAGACCTCTGTGATACAGGGCATAGACTATGGTGCTTCACTATGTTGGATGATTGATATTTCTTCACCTGTTTGTGCGTATTTTTCTCTGCCTATCAGATTACTTTGGCTTTAGAGGAAGTGTTTCTGGTAACCAATTGGGACATGACTATGACGTCCATACTTTATGTATATTTTTGTTCAATCCCGACTGTTTATATGTTTCATTTACTCAATTTTATATCTCTGGGGATATTGTTTAGGAACCACTAAATGCTTGATTAACAATCTACATTGTACATGATATTTTGAACACTTGATTTATTAGCTTGGAAAGCAGTCTTATATATAATTTTTTTGCACATGCTCTGTTGCGATTGTTTTGCACACTCTGTCTCCGGATTGGTAGACTGTAGTAGTAGCGCCTATCAGGCCTTTAAAAGTTTGGTTTTCACAATGTTTGTTTAGCAGAGGAAGTGGTTCTAATACCCCAAAACATCACATTTCAATACATTTCAATTTGGATTTACTGCTGACTGAAGACCCGTGTGTGCTTTATTTGTGCTTTTGATCTTATAAAAAGAAATAGAAATGGTAATAGTTTATTTTTATCAATTAACAAAATGCAAGGTGAGCGAGCAAAAAAAATCTAAATCAAATCAATATTTGATGTGACCACCCTTTTCCTTCAAAACAACATAACTTCTTCTTGGTAAACTTGCACGAAGTTAGGGATTTTGTAGGCATATAATCAGGTACATGATTAAATAACTATAACAAACAGGT
>NC_069505.1:120084602-120137102 GCF_027579735.1 Bombina bombina
TGAGATATTATATTGGTTTCACTGGTAAAAATAAATAATTGAAATGGGTATATATTTGTTTTTTGTTAAGTTGCCTAATAATTATGCACAGTAATAGTCACCTGCACGCACAGATATCCCCCTAAAATAGCTATAACTAAAAACAAACTAAAAACTACTTCCAAAACTATTCAGCTTTGATATTAATGAGTTTTTTGGGTTCATTGAGAACATGGTTGTTGTTCAATAATAAAATTAATCCTCGAAAATACAACTTGCCTAATAATTCTGCACTCCCTGTATATATATATACACACATACACACACTCTCATTGTTTTTTGTGGGATACTCACTGGTACTAAATACCACCACCTCTGCCATCTCATAGCAGGTAATTTTTGTGATCATCATGTATTTCACAAGAGGGGCTGCAAAATATCAAACAATGTAAATAACTTTGTCCGTTAGCTTTTCTTGAAGTTACTGAGCGCAATATATCAATCAGTAAAAACTGGCACTTTTTTTTTTGAGTACCGTAGCCTTTTATTTTTTTAAATTTAAAAAAAAAAACACTATTTGTGTGTGTATCTTTAATGTTTTAATTACAATGCATATAAAAATAATATTTACTATCCCGTTGTTGGCATTAAAATGTAAAAATAAAATGCTTATACGTTAGAGCATTTTATTATTGCTTTGTTAGTTGCACATAACTATGATATAATGATGCGTTTAACCTCTACCAGGGGGCCAAGCACATGATTAAAGTTAGCATCGGAGCAGCAATGCACTACTGGGAGCTAGCTGATGGTTGGTGGCTACAAACATGCCTCTTGTCGTTGGCTTGCCAGAACTCTGCATCAATAACCTTTTATACAACCGTTGTTGTTGCAAATCATTACAGATTATCCCTTTGTTCCATGTTGCAGGTTTATTATAAAAATGTAAATCCTAAATTCCCAGAAGGAGGAAAAATGTCCCAGTATTTGGACAACATGAAAATTGGTGATACAATAGACTTCCGGGGTCCAAATGGTCTCCTTGTCTACAAAGGAAAGGGTAAGTTTAAGGGATATGAAAGACTTTGAGATTGTAATGTAATGTTTATTTATGTATGGTTAAAAAATTGTGCATGTCCCACAGTCCTTAAAGGGACACTACACTGTAAAAACATTTCCCCTTAATGTGTTTTCCAATTACTTGCTTTACCAGCTCCAGAGTATAAAATGACCCTTTATGTTTAGTTTTGTACATGAGAGAGCATTTGCTTACTGAAAGAACAGCCTGTTTCAACGGGCTAAGCTTACAGATAGAGTAGACATCTTTATCTATTTCACTATACACACGTCTCCTCATCTTATCTCTTTGTCCATACACGAAGGCTGAAACTTAGAGAAAACAATAGAAAATGAACATTTTATTATCTATTACTCTCACCCCCACCGAGCTGCTGCTGATTCCTGTTTGCATAGATTTCCTTTAAGTAACAAGTATTTATATTTTCACTATAGGTAATATAGTAATATAATTGTTTTAAAAGGTAAAATCAACAAATGCATTTGTTACCTCCAGGTAAATTTTCCATTCGACCAGACAAAAAATCAGAACCTCAGATTAAATCAACAAAACATATTGGGATGCTTTCTGGGGGAACAGGTAAGTGATACTTATATGGCATGACAAAGGTGCTTTAACATTTACTTTTTATAAGATCAACCATAGCTCAGCAACAACATTGCAAAACACATGGGGGTACACTGTCATGATAACAGTACCTAAAAAGATGCGTAATGGTATTTGTTCCTCAACAGCACAGACAAAACACATGGGGGTACACTGTCATGATAACAGTACCTAAAAAGATGTGTAATGGTATTTGTTCATCAACAGTACAGACAAACCACATGGGGGTACACTGTCATGATAACAGTACCTAAAAAGATGCGTAATGGTATTTGTTCCTCAACAGCACAGACAAAACACATGGGGATACACTGTCATGATAACAGTACCTAAAAAGATGCGTAATGGTATTTGTTCCTCAACAGCACAGACAAAACACATGGGGGTACACTGTCATGATAACAGTACCTAAAAAGATGTGTAATGGTATTTGTTCCTCAACAGCACAGACAAAACACATGGGGGTACACTGTCATGATAACAGTACCTAAAAAGATGTGTAATGGTATTTGTTCATCAACAGTACAGACAAACCACATGGGGGTACACTGTCATGATAACAGTACCTAAAAAGATGTGTAATGGTATTTTTTCCTCAACAGCACAGACAAAACACATGGGGGTACACTGTCATGATAAAAGTACCTAAAAAGATGCGTAATGGTATTTGTTCCTCAACAGCACAGACAAAACACATGGGGGTACACTGTCATGATAACAGTACCTAAAAAGATGCGTAATGGTATTTGTTCCTCAACAGCACAGACAAAACACATGGGGGTACACTGTCATGATAACAGTACCTAAAAAGATGTGTAATGGTATTTGTTCCTCAACAGCACAGACAAAACACATGGGGGTACACTGTCATGATAACAGTACCTAAAAAGATGTGTAATGGTATTTGTTCATCAACAGTACAGACAAACCACATGGGGGTACACTGTCATGATAACAGTACCTAAAAAGATGTGTAATGGTATTTGTTCCTCAACAGCACAGACAAAACACATGGGGGTACACTGTCATGATAAAAGTACCTAAAAAGATGTGTAATGGTATTTGTTCATCAACAGCACAGACAAACCACATGGGGGTACACTGTCATGATAAAAGTACCTAAAAAGATGTGTAATGGTATTTGTTCATCAACAGCACAGACAAACCACATGGGGGTACACTGTAATGATAACAGTACCTAAAAAGATGTGTAATGGTATTTGTTCCTCAACAGCACAGACAAAACACATGGGGGTACACTGTCATGATAACAGTACCTAAAAAGATGTGTAATGGTATTTGTTCATCAACAGCACAGACAAACCACATGGGGGTACACTGTCATGATAACAGTACCTAAAAAGATGTGTAATGGTATTTTTTCCTCAACAGCACAGACAAAACACATGGGGGTACACTGTCATGATAAAAGTACCTAAAAAGATGCGTAATGGTATTTGTTCCTCAACAGCACAGACAAAACACATGGGGGTACACTGTCATGATAACAGTACCTAAAAAGATGCGTAATGGTATTTGTTCCTCAACAGCACAGACAAAACACATGGGGGTACACTGTCATGATAACAGTACCTAAAAAGATGTGTAATGGTATTTGTTCCTCAACAGCACAGACAAAACACATGGGGGTACACTGTCATGATAACAGTACCTAAAAAGATGTGTAATGGTATTTGTTCATCAACAGTACAGACAAACCACATGGGGGTACACTGTCATGATAACAGTACCTAAAAAGATGTGTAATGGTATTTGTTCCTCAACAGCACAGACAAAACACATGGGGGTACACTGTCATGATAAAAGTACCTAAAAAGATGTGTAATGGTATTTGTTCATCAACAGCACAGACAAACCACATGGGGGTACACTGTCATGATAAAAGTACCTAAAAAAGATGTGTAATGGTATTTGTTCATCAACAGCACAGACAAACCACATGGGGGTACACTGTAATGATAACAGTACCTAAAAAGATGTGTAATGGTATTTGTTCCTCAACAGCACAGACAAAACACATGGGGGTACACTGTCATGAAAACAGTAACTAAAAAGATGTGTAATGATATTTGCTCCCCAACAACATGATAGCCCTCTAGGAAACACATTTTCCTGAACTCTTTTGCATGTACCCCCAATATATATATAATATTATAAGTTAAATTAACAATAGTGATAAAAATTAAATACAAATTCAAGAATTCTTAGAAGCATTCTGGGTGGTTGGATTTGAATCTTGAGTGCTGGCTCTTGTTGAACTCTATATATGTATGTATATATGTATGTATATATGTATGTATGTATGTATGTATGTATATATACTGTGTGTATATATATATATATATATATATATATATATATATATGTAACACAATAGTGATAAAAATAAAATAAAAAATATAGGAACATGCCATCAGCAATAACATTAAAATCGAGTAGAAAAATCAATGATTAGCAAATAAATTGATAGCAAATATGATAGCACAAATAGCAAAACTATTTTGTAATAAACACCAATACAAGAACTGTGATTCTCATGTACTTAGATTATGCAAAGCTAAATATAAACAAGTCTCTGTGCAAATGTTGGTCCAATCTTTGCCATGTGTTTAGCTATGATTGGCTCAGCCTAATCCCACAAAAGGTAAATCATTGTGCAGTTTTCTTGCTAGTTAACAACAGTCACTAACTGTTCTTGTATCATATAATAAATATATACTAAATACAATTTAATCCCTTAGGCTTACCTTGGTTTAACCCCTTTGTGTGATATTTACTGTGACTAATGGTGACACAGAGGCGGAATTACCATTGGTGCAGCAGATGCAGTGGCACCAGAGTCCAAGTACTGGGTGAGGGGGCCATAGCAGCCAGTCTATACATAGGCATGTGCCTAGATAGTCATTATATATATATATATATATATACACACATCATCATTATACCCTCATCGGTAAATAGATACTTTATTATACAGTGCAGCATGGGCGTTATAAGTTAAAAGATGTCCCGTCATTATACAGCATGGCATATTCATCAAAGTATACAAACTCATATTATATATATATATAACAATCCAAAGTAAAGGCACTCACTGGACTTAAATAAAATATATAAGATTTATTTTACAAGTTAAAAACTGACATAACGTTTTGGTGCTCTATTCGCACCTTTGTCAAATGTCATGCATGGGTTCAACAAGGTGAACCTAAAAACAATTGGCATATTATAAGGCAACCCACATTATATACCTGTGAGACCGGCAATGTGAGACCGACACCGTCACCTGCTGATGACGTCATCACCAGCCGACACCACGTGTCGTGTCATCAGTAGCAGGCATGTACTGACAGTTGCTATGGTTACCAGGGCCGCCACTAGAAATTTTGGGGCCCCTGACTTAACCATTGAACAGCCCCCCCCCCCCCACTTTGACATGTGCAATTTTTGACCAGGTGACTAAAACGTATATGCACTTTATTCTTAAGTGTCTATTTAAACTTGGAAATGTTGTAAAGGTAGTAATATACACACACACACAGACACACTCATACACTGAAACACACTCACACATAATAATTCTCATATAGACACTCTAGCAGACACGCAAACACACTCAAACACAGACACCCAAACAGACACTCAGCACTTGATTACATTGACCTGACAAGTAATGAGGTAGACTACAGTTTTGTAAAAAAAAAAGGAGATTTAGAAAACAAAATATGGAGTTCTGATTATCTTTTTGTAAAGGAAGATGCCAACTAAATGATGACAACAGCATGCAGTGGCTGAAAGGAAGGGCCCTGAACTGCCTAAACAATAATTTAAAGGTTAAATGGTGGATTGGTGACTTCCGTAAAGGTCTCATTAGTCTCAAAGTCTGTGGAAAGATGTGAATAACCAGTAGTAAGGTCAAAATGTCCTAAAAAGGAACAGACAATAGACACACACACACACACAAACTCAAACTTGCACATACACCCAAGGAAACACCGACAGAGATAGCCTCAGAAAACACATAAAGATATACACACACACACACACACACACAGACACCCACAGAAAACACACAGATGTACAAACAGAGAGAGGCAACCACATAAAACACAGAAAGACATACATACACACTCTCACTGAGACATTCACAGAAAACACACAAAGACATACACACACCCTCACAGATACCCACAGAAAACACAAACCTTCACAGAGACATCTACAAAAAACACAGACATACACACCCACCCTCACAGAGGCATTCAGAGAAAATACACAAAGGCAAACATACACACACCCTCACAGAGACACCCATAGAAAAAGCTCAAAGGCATATGCATACACCCTTACAGACATCCATAGAAAATGCACAAAGACATACACACCCACCCTCACAGAGAGACCCACAGAAACAAAAAATACATACACACTCGTAGAGACACAAACCAAAGCACAAAGACATAAACTCAGACACCCACAGAAACACTCACAGGAGGAAACATTTATACACCTAAATCAACAGTGCGTGACATGCATGATAAAAAAATTGCAGAAATTAAGAGAACACTTTTTAGAGAATCATATTTGTAAATGTGTAAACAAAAATAATTCTGTGAATTCAAAATTGTACATTAATGATCTGGCTAGATGGCTAGATGAAGAAAAGTACTTTTAAAAGGTTGACATGTTTGTTTGATTTTTTCACTTCAAATATAGTGTACAAATGTTCCCATCTGTCAGCTGTACTTATGTATTTTGAAAATGCTGTACTCTATATGGTCTTGGTGGAACCATAAGCTGTGGTACTCATACCATTAGATCTGGTTAAATGCAGGATTTAGGCTTGTTAGTATGTATTTCAAAATTAAGTCAGCTGTAGTGTAAACTGAGCAGTGTTAAGTTAACCTGTCTCATTTCAAACACTGAGCAATCTTAGTCTGAGAGTAACATTTTATGCAGATGTAAAAATCTTAGATAAAATGCCTCCTTGCATCTGGAAAGTCCTTGCATAAAGGGGCAGTAAACTGGAATGTAATGAAAATATATATATAGTAATAAAAAAAAACTAATATCAGCCAAAAGGGCACCTACCATTTGTGTATTGAGGAGGAAACAATTCTACATGGCTTTAAATATAGAATTTATACATCATTGTTAAATAATCATAAATTCACTGCTACATATTGCTAAAAAAATTGTTTTTATGGACCCCTGGCCCCACCATACAACTACTACAACACTGAAGTTACAATCCGAAATTGCACAAAGAAATAAAAAACATTTGCTAATTAAGTCCTACCTCCTCTGCAAATGAAAATGATCTTCTGTCTGGCACACACTGTACAAACAAAGTGCCTAGTCTGTCTCACACTGTGCATAGTGGTATAGCGCACACTCAAAAATCCTCTCAAATACTAATACTTTACTCCTTGTAATAACATTGCCCATGCTCAATTAGCACTCTGCTGTAGTACCCACTGGTGGCTGCCAAAAATTTTTTTTTTAGTTCTTACCTCATGGGGCCCCCTGGCCCATTGGGCCCCTGACAGGAGTCACTCCTGTCACCCCTGATGGCGGCCCTGATGGTTACTGATAAACAAAACATTGTAACAGCCGAATTGATGTATAGGAAAGCAACCGAGCATAATCACAACTTGTAATCCAAATAATATACTGCATATTGTTTGCATAGTTGTACAGTGGATAGGATGTGAATAATCAAATGTGTTTTTTAACCACCGGCTAATTCCTCTTAGTAGTTATTACAACCCCATATGTATAAAGGGCATTATTATCACCCAGTTGGATATTTGCAAACTTGCTGTGATAAATTTAATTAAACTATACATCAACATATCCCTTTGAGAACATTGTGGGTTTATTCCCACATAACTAAACAAGTGAAAATTAGCAGCTGTATCATTGCACGATTGCATAAAAAAAAAATTTCATATACATGTATAAATGGATTAAAAAATAAACTTGCATATACAATAATAATGTGAAATGCTATATATATGGTACAGACATCATGGGAATAATCAGATTAATTCATTGATAGTAATTAATATACATTCCTCATTGCCTCTTGGAGCATAGGTAGAAACCAGTGGGTACCCACTAGAGCGTAAGTTCATGTGGATATACATAGGGTTCTCTTTCATTATTTATCAGATATATATCAAGTCACTTCCTGTACAGCATCTTGACCTCAATTAAATGGTCCAAAATCCAAAAAGATGTTGAGCCCTCTTGGCACCAGCATATTCATCATATATATCCACTTCCTCTCAAGTTGAACTAACTTCTTTGCTCTATTACCCCCTCTAGCCAGCGGGGGTACATGACCAATTATCATTGAGTGTAGACTGGAAACACTGTGTTTACATTTAGCGAAGTGTCGTGCTACTGGCTGTTCCGAATCTCCTTTTTCCAATGCCCCCCTAATAGCACACTGATGGTTGGCCATCCTGTCACTGAAGGAAGGGATCGTTTTTCCTATATATACCAGAGAGCATGGACAAATAAGAATGTAAATTACATTACAGCCTGTGATGTTGGAATGAAGGGCCCCTGAGCATACTGTTACTGTTACAAGTCATGCAACTGCTACACGTAAAGCAACCTTATGTCAGCTTTTAACTTGGAAAATAAACATAATATTTTATTTAAGTCCAGTGATTGCCCTTTACTTTGGATTGGTTCTCTATGCTAAGACTGTGCTTATTGGAACTTTTCAAATATATATGTGTGTGTGTGTGTATATATATATATATATATATATATATATATATATATATATATATATATATGTGTGTGTAGATATATGTGTACATATATATATATATATATATATATATATACATATATAAATATATATATGCAATCATTATACAGCGAAGCATTTATATTATTACTATTGCTGATTTCCTTAGGAGGGGGCCCAAAAATATGTTGGTTGAATAGGTCTGCGGTAATACATTCTTAAAGAGGTAGGAAACTAAAAAATATTTTTTTTTTCTCTTTTAAAACTTCTTTAAATATAATGTATATTTGTAATATATTTGTAATAGGTACCGTTTAAATATTTTTTCCCGATTTCCTGTAATTTCTATTTAAAATGTAGTAATCTGTAAAACCCACATATTCCCTCATTGTGCTGTTCCTGTAATGATGTCCTACTTGGGGTTTACTGGTAGGGCAAAAGGATAATCCTTTAGATAAAGCAGAAAAATTATGTTCAGTCAAAGTATGTTGCAATAAATTGATTAATTGACCATTAATTGTTGAGCCTGATTCGAGAAAAAGGACTCACTGATCATTTTTTGCAATTGGTTCCCCTGGTTTCTTGTTTTGATGTTTCGTGTTGTTTGCTTTTTCTTCTTTGAATTGGATCTGCCCCTTCCTGTGTGTCCGTTTCGGATCCTGAACTTACATCTAAAAAACTCCCATTATTCTTGGAGGACCATCTAGTAAGACAGTAACATAGTAGATGAGGTTGAAAAAAAGACTGAAGTCCATTGAGTTCAACCTATACAAATCTAATATACTTACAAAAAAGTTCCAGTTGAGCTTAAATTAATCGCATTAAAAGGTGACCCATTTAACACATGCAGGTGAGTTGTTAATTTGTGTAGGGGCTACAGAGGGTTCATTATTGGGAATTGGTGCTCTCTTCCCCATCTGTATCGGATACATCTGATTGATTTACATTTCTGTTATTTATCGTATTTTTAAAGAATCCCCTTTTACATTATCAGTAAATCTTGTGATTTGCTAAAATCCGTTTGTTCTCTGTTTAATTTTTTACTCTTTGTTTTAGTAATTTCATCTTTTAATTTGTCCACTTCTTTTTGGTATTGTTTGTACAGTTTTTGAAAATTTTCCATAGGATCAAATGGGGCTAATTTGGTATTAAATTAATCAATTTGTATTTGTAGTCTATCTGCCTCATGTTTAATGAGGATTTTCATAAGTTTGTGGGAACATTCTGACAGCGCTTCTTCCCATTCTTGGGTTAATTTCCTTTTTCTTTAAATTGAACAGCTTGGAACAATAGGATTCTTAATCCATGTGGAATTAAGTTTTTGTCAATGTATTTTTTAAAAAAAAATGATGATTCCACCATGCTTTAGCTTGCTTGAATAATGTTTTATGAAGTTCCATTAAGGCACTATTCATATCTGATGAACTAATTTGATCATCTTGTTTGGATTTAAAATCATTATTTAGTTCTTGTATTTTTTTCGGTTTTCTAGCAGCGAGATCTTTCCCTAACAAAGAAGTCCTGATAGTGTAAAATGTAAGTGTGCTCTATTAGTGTAGTCTAGATTTATCTAGATGGAATGGTAGCAATACTATGCAAAACCAATGGCACTGCTTTTTTATTTATTATTAACGTCTTCCTTATAGTGAAAAACGTTTTGTTTAATTTATTGTACACAACCTGGTGGATAGGGTGCAGTGTATTATTACGTACCTAAAACGAAAATTTCAGTAAAGGAACAAAAAAGAATACAGTTATTGCACTCACAGACATAAGTATCATATAATTCTTTGTATTACCATAATATGTTAAAACTTAAAATTTTGTAGAAACAAACGCCACTGATGCGTTTCGCCATCAAGGCTTTTTCAAAGGGTGCTTTGCTGAACTTCTCGCAATAATTTATAGGGTTCTGCTGTTAGAGAGTTGTTGATCAGTCTGTCAATCACTTGCAGAGCAATTTCATTGGTTAGAATTCGGCATTGTCCTTAAAGTGATGAGTACATTTTTCAGTCACATTTTAAAGATATTTAAATTTTAGCCAATCAGTGCAGACTCATAAATAACTCCACAAGAGTGAGCACAATGTTATATATATGGCACACATGAACTAGTACTGTCTAACTCTAAAAAAAACTGTCAAAATTCACTGAGATAAGAGGTGGCTTTCAATGTCTTAGAAATTAGTTTATGAGTCTACCTTGGTTTAGCGTTCAACAAAGAATACCAAGTGAACAAAGCAAAGTTGATGATTAAAGTAAACTGGACAGTTGTTTAAAATTGCATGCACTATCTGAATCGTGAAAGTTTAATTTTGACTTGACTGTCCCTTTAAGTTTGAGAAAATGCAGGAGTATATTAATATACAATGTCAAGTTTGAGTATTATCTTGTCTTGTGACATAATTAAGAGAAACAATTCATAATGTTTACTAATGCAGCTGCAAAACATGGCAGCAATTATTCTGTATTGATATCTCTGAAGGACTTTGAGATCAATTGAAACATCATTGCAGTTGGGGTTTTTTTATTGTTATATTACAGTTTGCCCCTATTTGTGTGTATATTACACAAATGGGAAAGAACAAACCTTATTACACATAAGTGCATGCAAGCTGTTTTTCCAAAATTTTATTTTTTTCATAAGGTGGTGAGAATCCATGAGCCATTAAATCTGGGATTCAACTCCTGGCCACTAAAAGGAGGCAAAGAAACCCAACATACTAAAATCTTTAATCCCCCCCACCTCTCGTATAGCTCTTATCTTTGCTGCAACAGGAATATATGAAGAATTGACTTGGAGGAATTAAAAGTGCAGTATGTCTCTCTATAGCATATGTGAGATGGTTTTATTACACAATGCACTACAGTATAGCGCTTATTATTTTCTGCATGCTCCTCAAAGGGACAGTCTAGTCAAAATTTACATCACATTTGCTTTGTTCTCTTGGTATTCTCTGCTGAAAGCTAAACCTAGGTAGGATCATATTCTAATTTCTAAGCCGTTGAACTGACTCGTATTTCAGTGCATTCTGATTGTTTTTCACAGTTAGACACTGCTAGTTCATGTCTGTCATATAGATAACTTTGTGCTCACTCCTGTGGAGTTATTTATGAGTCAGTATTGATTGGCTAGAATTCATGTCTGTCAAAATAACTGAGATAAGGGGCAGTCTGCAGTGGCTTAGATACAAGGTAATCACAGAGGTAAAAAGTGTATTAATATAACCGTGTTGGTTGTGCAATTTGGGGAATGGGTAAAAAATGGATTATCTATCTTTTTAAACAATAAAAATTATGATGTAGACTGTCCCTTTTTCATTTTTAGGTATAGGAACTGGGCAGACCTACAGTTAATTATTTCCTCATTTGCTATTCCCACTCTCTCCTTCTTGCATATTTAATAAACTATATAATTATGTTTATATTTAATCTGGAGGGGGTGTTGTTATTTTGTACACAGCCTTATGTATATGTTGGGGTTTTTTAACACTCATTTTTTTATTAAAGTCACTTGTTGTTATTCACAGAAGGGACCTCAGTATCAATCACATGCATTTGCACTTTCTACACCATACTAATGAGAAGCTGCGTGGCTTAGTGGGATACACAGTTCCAAATCCCCTTTTTAAGCAGAAGAAGAAAAATGTTTTAGAGAGTCCCAATCTAATTATAGCTCATCTTACAGTTTATTTTCTGCAAACCTTCAATACTAAATATAGTATGGCAAAAGAAATTTAAAGTGGTAAATTATTGTCTGAATAATTATTTCTGTGTATTAGTATGGAGAAGACTGGATCTGTCCCCTCTCTTTTACAGTTAATCTTTTAGAAGGGTGATTCACAAATATTATAATTTGCTCAAATTAATTGTGCTTTGCAAATTTGTTTCTGTATATTCTTCAGACCAAACTTTGCAATGTTTTTTTTTTTTTTTTACTACTTTGTTTTCTTCAGATTTTTTTAAGAACAAGATTTGTGTGGAATAGATTTGCAAAGCAGCAACCTGATCTTCTTTAAACATTTTTACTAAGTTTAAATCTGTTTATTTATTTTTTATTGTTTTTGCCACATAGTGATGGGTGATACGTTTCACTGAGAATTTTAGTTTGACCTAATGCGGTTGTCAGTGTGATGTGTTTATCTCTTGCAGCCTATCAGCACACACGAGTGCCGAGTTTCACCCTATGGCAGACGAGGGGGAGTGGTTGTGCATCTGACATTAGGAAACCGGAAGGATAGTTAACAATCGGACTGGGCGATTGACTTATAGACTTACGGATATCAATATTGCGTGTATTGGGGACTCTGTGACTCATTAATCTTTGTGGAACACGGACAGATTTCGAGAACGATGGGTTGTTTGGTGTATGCGTTGTTAACGCCCATAGAGGCAGACTACACATCCTAAGTGGGTGGTTTGTGGAGTGTTCCATTTGACAGTTAGCACTGCACCAGGGGTGTTTGGATTAGGTTCTGTGATGACAGGTGTGATTCCTCGCTACATTTTCACTCATATGTATATTGAACACTGAATATTTCACTTTGTATATGATATTTCACTTTGTATATGATATTTATTTTACACAAGAACATTTAGATATGTTTTCAACATTATGATACTTTGTCTGTCAGATGGTACAGACCTTGACATGTTTGCACACGGTCTCCAGATATTGGTGGCCTCACTAGGGGAGGGTTTTACAGGCCTTTATTAGTCTGTTTGTTTGCAGTTTTTGGTTGTCAGAGGAAGGGACGTTTATGGTCCCGAAACGTCACAAATAAATTGCTTTGGTTCACATATTGCTGAAGTCCAGTGAGTGCTTCCTTTCATCTATTTCACTGTTATTCCTACAGAGCACCCTGGCAGATGTTGGAAGGTGGTGAGAGTGCATATCCCTTTTGAATTTTGGCTGTATAAATATATATGTATGTATTTCTATATATATGTATTTATATGTGTATATGTGTATATATGTATTTACAGACATATATACACAAATATAAATACAGATATACATATTTATAGAAATATATACATATATCTTATTGCATCCTGTGCTCGTGTTTGTGTGAGCTAGCGCATTTTTTTTTGTTTCTTTCTTCGAAACGAGGCTCCATTATAGTCTATGGAGGAATACACGCACGACTGTGCGCACAATGGTAAAAAAAAAAGTTGAGTGCAGATAAAGCACTCGCTGGAACGCAAATTTGTGCTTTACTCATAATTTAGCCCTAAATATGATGTTCAGTAATGTTTTTCCTTTAGGATGATATTGTGACACGTTTTGCTTGTAACCAATAGTTGTTTGTCCTATCCCATCTGTAATTCTATACTGAGGTGTCAATACAAACACTAGTACTACACAAAGCCAACTGGCTGTACAAGCTAAACCTTCAGTAATATAGAGATTAGTTTATATATTGAGGGAGCCGATTGTTATCACGGTTGCACATACCTCAGTTTTACCTATCTATTGTCACGTTGCTGTTTTCCAGGTATTACTCCCATGCTACAACTGATCCGGCATATTACTCAGGACCCAAATGATAACACAAAATGTTCCCTCATCTTTGCCAACCAGGTGAGGCAACACGTTTATAAAGCATAACAGAATATGATAACAAGATAGTTTTATGTGATGTATCTCTTCATTGGTATTATAGAGTTGGTCTGTGTATAAATTGTATTCCGAAAGCCTTTATTAACACAATAAGTGAGACTCTGGTGATAATGTATCTAATTTAAAAAAGATCATTTTCATTGTGTCACAAGTTATGTTAACGGAACGGGAACATTAACATTAAACTCATGATTCAGATAAAACATGCAATTTATTTTGTTTTGTTAGTATCCTTTGTTGTAAAGCATACATAGGTAGGCTCAGAAGCAGCAATGCACTTCCAGTAGCTAGCCACACTCTTGTCATTGGATCACCAGATGTGTTCAGGTAGCTCCCAGAAGTGCTGCCCTGGAGCTGACTTTAACTATGTGTTTTCCCATCTTTGCAGTAGTTAAACACAAAGTTATATGTAATCAATAGTACAAAAATAAAAGGCTCTCATATGTTAAAGTATTTTCTTTTTGCATATGTATGTCCCTTTAAGATGGTACAGTTTAATAGCCCAGTACGTTTTGACTACACTATGCTCATTGTCATGCAGCATAAAGCTATATAGTAATTCATTACAGGGACTGTAAATGTGATGTTGCTTAGACTTAGATGTAACATTTTAATGATATACATATAGGCCTCTATTTAACAAGGTCTGGCGGACCTGATTCGACAGTGCGGATCAGGTCCGCCAGACCTAGCTGAATACGGAGAGCAATACGCTCTCCGTATTCAGCATTGCACCAGCAGCTCACAAGAGCTGCTGGTGCAACGCCGTCCCCTGCAGACTCACGGACAATGGGCCGCCAGCATGGGGGTGTCAATCAACTCGATCGGGTTGATTTCCGGCATGTCTGTCCGCCTACTCAGAGCAGGCGAACAGGTTAAGGAACAGCTGTCTTTGTGACCGCTGCTTCATAACTGCTGTTTCTGGCGAGTCTGAAGACTCGCCAGAAACACGGGGCATCAAGCTCCTTTCGGAGCTTGATAGAGAGGCCCCATTGTATTTAATACTGCCATATCTATTTGTTATTTTACTTGTTTGTATCAAGAACATAGTGCTGGATTATAATTAGTGTTCTTATGCTCAAGACACTTTCTGGTCCATTATCCGTGTATATTAGTCTCATTCACATACGTCACAGCTTGTGGGACACAATAGTAAGGACCAGTAAATAGAGCAGATTTGCATAATCAACTAATGCATGATAAAAAGACAATGTAATATCACTTAGTCTGAACTTCAAATGAGTAGTAGATTTTTTTTTTCTGACTAATTTCAAAGTTATGTCTATTTCCACTCCTCTTGTATTATGTGACAGCCATCAGCCAATCACAAATGCATACACGTACCATGTGACAGCCATCAGACAATCACAAATGCATATACGTATATTCTGTGAATTCTTGCACATGCTCAGTAGGAGCTGGTGACGCAAAAAGTGTAAATATAAAGAGTGTATTGCATGCTCTATCTGAATCATAAAAGTTTAATTTTGACTTTGCTGTCACTTTAAATATTTTTAAGAATTTTGTCCTTGACATCTTGAGAAGACTTGATATATTTAATGTACTGTGCAAAGCTAACGGCATACTCATCTGTATCACTTGCAGACTGAAGAGGATATTCTGTTACGCAAAGAACTAGAAGAAGTTGCCAATAACCATCCAGATCAGTTTAAGCTCTTCTTCACGCTGGACCGACCACCACAAGGTAAGGATTTGGGCAGGATGTTTGTCTAGAAATCTATCTCACTGTACCGCTGCATATAATTGACTATCTAATAAATGTACACCACTACTCTTTAGAGCAAAAACATTTAGCATAAAAAGTTTATTTTTTAGGATGTTGTTACATTTTATTATTTGGTTAAACATATTTGGAGATAATACAATACAAATGTATATCCAAACATTAGCTACAGTAATTGCACAAATGTGTGTGTGTGTATATGTGTGTATATATATATATATATATATATATATATATATATATATATATATATATATATATATATATATATATATATTTATATAGATATTATATGTATAGGGTAGTAGATCATTTTAAGCAAGTGTAAAAGTGCAATTAGTAAATGCTCTGATGGGTTACTGTTTGCGTATAAATATGTGTTTAACTCCTGCAAAGAGGTTAAACGCATAGTTCAAGTCATCTCCAGAACAGCGATGTACTGCTGAGATTTAGCTAATTACATCTGGGGAGATAATGACAATAAGCAGTAACCATCACCAGCTGAACTGAAACTGAAAATTTCTTGAATTATGAAAGTTTTAGCTTTGACACTCATGTCCCTTTAATAGCTTTACTTCAAAAATATAAATGGCTAAGACCATGTTTACATTGATGGCGGTAATAATTTTCACCAGGCCTATGTCTAGGAAAAAATGACAACTTTCAGCTGTACTTGTGTTTTGGGCTAGTCAAGTTCTGGCAAACACTTTTTTGGGGGCCCCATTGAAGTCAATGGGAGCTGTTAAGCATTAATTGCCGTTCAGTTCAAATAGAAACATTAATATATTTTGGCTTATAAAACAATTATGTTAACTTGCTTCAATTTCCCTATATTTTTTGTTATATAAAGGTACCAAAAATATAATTACACAATATATTAAGTATATTTAAGTCATACATAATTGATAATTATGTAGATACACTATTGAATGAAACTCTGCAGAATAATATATGATCTAAATATAGGAGTATGGCAGAAATACATTAAAAATCTTATAAAGTACTTAATATACTTATATAAAATATATTTCTTGGTCAGTTGTTAATCACAGGTGAGGGCCATATATGGTAGTCTTTTATACTTTTAGATTACAGTTGCTAAGCAACCTCAGAGAGGAAATGTTTTGTTCAAAAACTTTAAATTTGCAGAATATTAAAAGTAGATTTAGGTGGAGTCAGCCTTAAAGGGACATTAAACACTAAATACACGCTAAATAGAATGATGCATTCAAAGAAAAGATTAGTCCATGACTAACATGTAGATGTATTTTTTAAAGTTTCATTAGCTGTTTAAAAAGTGACAAAATAAGTGTAAAGTTTTAGTGTCTATAAAACACTGGGAGCTGCCATGTTGTAACTTGTGTTACCTTCTCTGCTGTGGCCAATTAGGGTCAGTTATAAATAGGTCACTAGAGTGTGCAGCCAATGGTTGTGCTGGATTTAACAGTGTTCTGCACTTCCATTTCTAACAGGAACTGAAAAGCTCACAATTTCAGAATGGAATTACAGGCAAAGAGGACAAAATAAATAATGACAGTATATTGCAGAGTTGTTTTATATATACAATTTATCATTTTATATTACCATCTCAAAGTGTTTAATGTCCCTTTAACACCTGATAAAATGTTTGAGTACTTATAAAACAATGTATGGGAGTGTATAAACTGGCTTCACAGCACTTTCATTTGAAAATCTGCCATGTTAACTCAGTCTAAGGGGTCGATTTAACAAGGGCCGAATGGCCCTGCCAGAAACAGTAGTCATGAAGCAGCGGTCTAAAGACCGCTGCTCCATAACTTGTCTGCTACCTCTGAGGCTGCGGTCTTCAATCTGCCCGATCCTATACGATCGGGTTGATTGACACCATCGGCTATCGGCCGATTGGCCGCAAATCTGCAGGGGGCGGCATTGCACAAGCAGTTCTGGTGAACTGCTTGTGCAATGATAAATGCCGACATCATATGCTGTCGGCATTCAGCGATGTCTGTCAGACATGATACGCTACAGTGTATCAGGTCAGACAGACATTGGTAAATATACCCCTATGTCATTTAGAGTAATTTAACATAAATAGAAGATGGTCCCTAATACAAAATAGCATTTTGAGATGTAATCAGTTTTATGGACATACATATTTTTTTCATAGACGTCCACTATCCATTACTGCTGGGAATTATTATTCCCTGCCATTAGGAGGAGGCAAAGATTCCCAAACCCCAAGAGCTCTATAAAACCCTTCCCACTCACTGCACCTCAATCTTGTCTTTGCCTCTGCTGGAGGAAGGTGAAGAATGAAGACGAGAGGGGTTCTCAGATCGAGTTGAGGCCCATTTTTTCCCTCAGAGTACAGTGATTGTTGGAGGGATGTATTTGGAGTATGTATAGGTAGTGGCATATTATTCACCTATTGGGATTTAGTCACAAGCCTTTCCACAGATGTCGCAGGGACTTGTCCTTTGCCTTCTCCCGTTGGTTCATCGATATACTCTTATTCCAGATCCTCTTCTGTTATGTTTTAGCACTGGTTTTGGCTTCCTACTAGTTTTCTCCAGTAGTAGGGTGTCTAAGGGTAAGTACTTTATTTTTTATTTGGCACTCTAAAAGTCGATTAGGTTATACACATATATATACAATGGATATAAAAAGTCTACACACCCCTGTTAAAATGTCATGTTTTTGTGATGTAAAAAAATGAGACAAAGATAAATCATTTCAGAACTTTTTCCACCTTTAATGTGACCTATAAACTGTACAACTCAATTGAAAAACAAACTGAAATCTTTTAGGTAAAGGGAAATAAAAATAAAAAAATAAAATAATATGGTTGCATAAGTGTGAACACCCTTAAACTAATAGTTTATTGAAGCACCTTTTGATTTTATTACAGCACTCAGTCTTTTTTTTTAATGAGTTTTTCAGCATGTCACATCTTGACTTGCCAATATTTGCCCACTCTTCTTTGCAAAAACACTCTAAATCTTTCAGAATGCGAGGGCATCTCCTGTGCACAGCCCTCTTCAGATCACCGCACAGATTTTGAATTGGACTCAGGTCTGGGCTCTGGCTGGGCCATCCCAAAACTTTAATCTTCTTCTGGTGAAGCCATTCCTTTGTTCATTTGGATGTATGCTTTGGGTCGTTGTCATGCTGAAAGATGAAGTTCCTCTTCATGTTCAGCTTTCTAGCAGAAGCCTGAAGGTTTTGTGCCAATATTGTCTGGTATTTGGAACTGTTCATTATTCCCTCTACCTTGACTAAGGCCCCAGTTCTAGCTGAAGAAAAACAGCCCCAAAGCATGATGCTGACACCACCATGCTTCACTGTGGGTATGGTGTTCTTTTGGTGATATGCAATGTTGTTTTTGCGCAAAACATATCTTTTGGAATTATGGCCAAAAAGTTCAACTTTGGTTTCATCAGACCAGAACACCTTTTGCAACATGCTTTTGGGAAACTTCAGATGTGTTTTTGCAAAATTTAGCTGGGCTTGGATGTTTTTTTTTTGTAAGAAAAGGCTTCCGTCTTGCCACTCTACCCCATAGCCCAGACATATGAAGAATACGTGCGATTGTTGTCACATGTACCACACAGCCAGTACTTGCCAGATATTCCTGCAGCTCCTTTAATGTTGCTGTAGGCCTCTTGGCAGCCTCCCAGACCAGTTTTCTTCTTGTCTTTTCATCAATTTTGGAGGGACATCCAGTTCTTGGTAATGTCACTGTTGCACCATATTTTCTTCACTGTGTTCCATGGTATATCTAATGCCTTGGAAATTCTTTTGTACCCTTCTCCTGACTGATACCTTTTAACAATGAGATCCCTCTGATGCTTTAGAAGCTCTCTGCGGACCATGGCTTTTGCTGTAGGATGCAACTAACAAAATGTCCGGGAAGACCTACTTGAACAGCTGAACTTTATTTTGGGTTAATCAGAGGCACTTTAAATGATGACAGGTGTGTACTGACTCCTATTTAACATGATTTTGAATGTGATTGCTTAATCCTGAACACAGCTACATCCCCAGTTATGAAAGGGTGTTCACACTTATGCAACCATATTTTATTTTTTTATTTTTATTTCCCTTTACCTAAAAGATTTCAGTTTGTTTTTCAATTGATTTGTACAGTTTATAGGTCACATTAAAGGTGGAAAAAGTTCTGAAATGATTTATCTTTGTCTCATTTTTTTTACATCACAGAAGCCTGACATTTTAACAGGGGTGTGTAGACTTTTTATATCCACTGTATATATATATTTTATTATTATATATGATCATGGGACACATATTTTTAGGTATTTTTTAGGATGCCAGATTGACCTCCTTTTAATCCTTTTAAGTGTACACTATTTAGATAACAAGTGTCCTGTATATTACCGCATCTCTGAATTTGTACGTTTTTAACAGTTTCTTTAAGAGGGAATCTTTCCCTTTCTTTAAAGCTTTTTTAATGGGGATATTATCGTTTAGCTTGTATTCTTGTTTTTTTCTGCACTTAACTTCTGTATAATTTCTTTGCAGTTATGGAGCCTTCTGACTCTGTCCTTAACCTGCCCTAGAAGCTGGGTCATCTGAACACTTTTCTACCAGTGTTAAGTGTTTATATTGTTAATAAGCAGAGGTTTTATCTCCGGCTAACTTATGCAATAAATGTATTAATATTCTAATGCATTATGACCTACCTAATGCTGCACTATCTTATAAGGGTGTTACTGCTCCTTCTGTTTCCTATGTGAGAATCCTACTGATTCCTGGAGTCAAGGACTTTATACAGTCTACTGTGTCTGAAATGTTGGTGACCATGCATCCTTAAAGTAAGCGTAAAAGGTCAGATAAGAATTTACCTTCTACTAGCTCTAAGCCTGCTGAGGTTAAAGTGAATGTAAATTTTGATGCTAAAGTGCCCGGTTTTAAAAATTTGATTAAAAACAGGGGCACTTTAAGTCATCAAAATTTACATTTCACTCGTGTTGTGAAAAAAAACTTACCTTTTAAACTTCACAGCAGCTCCAGCTTCCTCCACCCGTCGCAAAGCCTCTTACTGGGTCTAAAATGAGGAATCCGGCTTCCTCAAATCATAGCGTTGAATCAGACACTGATTCCCCCGGGGGGGAAGCCGTGATTGGAGGATGGCCTATCCATCATTTCTGACGTCAGAAATGGCTTGCGACAACCGGAGGAAGATGGAGCTGCTGTCAAGTTTAAAAGGTAAGTATTTCTTACGAGTGAAATGTAAATTTTGATGAATTAAAGTGCCCCTGTTTTTAATCGAATTTTTAAAAACCGGGCACTTTAGCATTATAATTTACATTCACTTTAATTTGTAGCAATGATAAGGGGTCTACATCTGATCAAGTTAAATGAATAAGTATGTATTTCAGATTCATGAACATATTTGTTCTCTTTTTAAAGAAACTTTGTTTACTTTAGAGGTTAAGGTCCTAAAGTATATGGGGACAAGCCAATAACCCATTAAAATTCTGTTTTTACCTATCCTATCCCTTATGCGGTCTCTGAGGTTATTTCCAGAGATTGGGGATAAAACAGCTATTCCTTTTAATCATTTTACAAGATGTAAGGAAGAAATATATCCTTTTTCAGCCTCCAATGTTACATTTTGGGAAACTATTCCCAAACTGGATGGGGCTATTTCTACTCTGACTATATATACCATTATTCCTTTGGGAGATAGTTCTTCTTTTAAAAGGAATCCTTCAACAGGAGTATTTTTAAGCAAGCAGGTTATCTTTTAAGATCAGCAGTTACTATTACTGATGTGGCTGGTGCTTCTTTCTTTTGGTTAAATAATCTTTTTGGTCAATTTTTGAGGATTCTGACTGCTAGTGAAGATTTTTTAAACCTTATTTGAGTTGCTCAAATGTGCTAATGCTTTCACTTGTGATGCTATTTTTGTCATCATTAAGTTTTCTGCTTAAAGGGCCATGCTAACCAAATGTTTAAACACTTGAAAGTGATGCAGCAGAGTGGCTGTAAAAAGCTGACTAGAAAATATCACCTGAACATCTCTATGTAAAAAAGAAGATATTTTACCTGAAAATGTCCTAACTATTCACGCCCCATTATAAAGGACTTTAAGCAGCAAATCAGTACTTTTTACAGAATTTTTACTCTGCTGAGCTGACAAAGTTGTGAGGTAAAATATCTTCATTTTTTACATAGAGATGCTCAGATGATATTTTCCTGTCAGCTTTTAAGTTATGCTGGATCACTTTAAAGGGATTTAGCATATGAGTATTATGTCCCTTTAAGTATATCTTTGGCAACACTTTCTAAAAGGGCTTTATGGTTAAAACTTTTTTAGACAAACTTCCAAGTTTTTTGTTCTTTTTCTAGTTCTGCCATTTCTTTTTTTGTTGAGACATCTAATCCATGAGGCTTTTTTTGGAGGCAGGCCAGACTCTATCTTAATGGGTTATTGCTTTTTCTACTTGATCAGTTGCCTTTTCTTGACCTTTTAAGAATGAGCCTTCAGTTGACCAAATTTCTAAGACAGCTACTTGGTCGTCTTTGCATACTTTCACAAAATTCTACCATTTTGATGTTTTTGCTTCTTCTGAGGTGGCTTTTGGTAGGAAAGTCCTTCAGGCTGTTGTCTCAGGATGTTTATTTATTTTTTTGCCTGTAGGTTATTTTTTTAATTGCACTGTTTGCCATTTTTTAGGTTCTTTTGGGGTTGTATATTTAGTTTTTCAGTGAAAAAAGATGTTTCTCAAATCCCACCCTTTATATTTCATTACTCATGGACTCCACAGCTTGGATATATTAGTTCCCAGCAGTAATGGATCCTGGATTCTCACCACATGTATGAAAGAAAACATAATTTATGCTTACCTGATAAATTAATTTCTTTCATCTTGGTGAGAGTCCACAAGACCCCACACTTCGTTTTTTTGTAGATATCTTTTTTTCCCCTGCTCCTATTTTTTTTTTTTTTTTGCTCTTATTTCTTTTCCTACCTTTTTCTTGGCTATATGTTAGACTGTGATGCCATTGAGGTAGGTAGGGTTTTATAGAGCTCTTGGGGTTTGGGAATCTTTGTCTTCCCCCAGTGGCAAGGAAGAGTAATTCCCAGAAGTAATGGATTGTGGACTCTAAACACCATGAAATAAATGAATTTATCAAGTAAGCATACATTTTTTATTTTTATTTTTTTTTACATCTTTTTTAGGTTGGAATTTTGGATCTGGTTTTGTCACCGCAGACATGATAAAAAAGCATCTACCTCCTCCATCAGACGATGTCCTGGTACTTATGTGTGGACCTCCTCCAATGATACAGTTTGCTTGCCAAGATAACTTGACAAAGCTTAACTACCCAGAGGACAGAAGATTTGCTTACTAGCTCTAAGCAGTCCATTCAATATCAGGATAAATGTGCAGAAACAGATCATTGTCATAACATTCCTCTTTCATAAACATAATATAAATGAGTCCATATGGGCCATCTGATAATACTGAAAGCAGTATCTTATATGTAAAGAGTTTTTTTTTATAGACACTAATGATAATGTAATATACAAAGGTTTTCTGATGTGTTTAACCTATTTTGGTTTTGTTTCAAAGTCAGTAAAAGGAAATATGTCACTATACATAAAAATGTACTAATTTTAGTGGACAAACGCAAGAAGTGCACTTCTGACTTTGCTTATCAACTTGCTGAAGAATACTTATTAGATGGATCAAGAAATAACGTTTCTGTTACCTCTAAGAAAGACCATTTATATCCCATTTTGCATTCTCGTACATATGGACAACAGATACTTCACTCAGGGATTTTTTTTACGACAAGTCTATAGATGTTTTTGGATTGTACCATTTTAATGTTGTTAATTTTTAATACAAGATGTGTATTTGCAATAATTATTGTGCCTGTCCTTACACTGTGAATAATAGTGTTAATATCTCATTATACAACAGTCAGTATTAATTGTGCCTTTAACCCCAAATCCTCCAAAATCCAAATGTATCAATCATCAATAAAACAAACACATTTGTGAATATGTTCTCCATTTTTTATGTTTCTTTTATTTCCAATTAATAGTGACTCTTTGCACACTCACACAATGCCCACTTTTATCTATCAGATTTTAAGATGAGCAAGGCAAAACTATAGAATTAGACATTAAAGGGACATAAAACACAATTCTTTTTTCTTTGATTCAGATAGAGCATACCATTTTAGACAACTGTTCATTTTTTTTAAATCTTTTTTTGTTGTTGTATCCTTTGTTGAAAAGTATACCTAGGTAGGCTTGGAAGCTGCTGTTTGGTGGCAGCACATATATGCCACTAGCTCCCAGTATTGAGTGCATTGCTGCTTTTTCAACAAAGAATACCAAGAAAATGAACCAAAATTAGATAATAGAAGTATATTGCAAATTGCATGTGCTTTTAAACATAAAAAGTATATCTAGGTGGGGTTAGAAGTATCTACATGTATTGATCTCCATATGGGCTCGATTCTATAATGGTCTCTGGTTTTGTGAGATTCTATAAGAAATCTCGCTAGTACTATGACGTCCCCTACCCTAATTCTATAAAGGCAGTTTTTACCCTGAGAACAGTGTTTCATAAAAGGGTGTTCCCTGCTTTTAAGTAAGGTGATTAAAATAGGGCGCACAAAAAAAATCATAATTTAAAAATCACATAAAACAAATAAATAAAATGTTGAATTAAAGGTATGCAGTAAAAAAATTGTATTGTTTAACAAAATTGTTCTACGAAAATCATATTTTTATGAAGAAAATAAAACTCATATTGAAATTACACAGAAAGGAAATTATTTAAGTGGCATAGTGGATATAGTAATAAAATGACACTACACATGGGGAAATTGATATTGATAATATGAAATACAAAGCGTATTATATTCCTTTTTTGTAAAATGAGTTTCCCCACCTCTGCTAATGGACTGAACAGGGGCATTCCATGGGTGTAGCTGAAATTTCTCCACCAGGTCTAGGATATTCTGTAAACATTTGCCCCTTGCAGATCTCGCTGTTTTTGCATCAAAATTCTAAAGTATTTATTTTGAGACTTTAAAAAATTTAATTTTCAGTGCTTTTTTTCACTATATCATGCAGTTCCACCAACCAGAAAGCAAAAAAATATTTTATATTGTCCACATAGTAAATAACTATAGCATTTATTTTTATTTTCTAACTTACTTAATCACTTTATAATTGCACATTAAGGACATTGTATTCTAAAATGTTTTCCCCTTTAATATGTTCCCAATTATCGATTTTGCTTGCAAAGGTTTCATTTACCTTTATTTTGTTATTAGAAATAGTAGCTATTGCCTGTAGAAACTAGACTTGTGCATGTGGATCCCTTGTTAGGATCCGAATGCCGAAGTAAGCCATATTCATCTCTTTTCAGAGCTGGATTGATTCTGGTGCAAGATCACCACTTTAAAATCTGGATTTACACAGATCTTAACTTTGTGATCTTGCACCAGAATCAATCTGGCCCCTGAAAAGGGCTTACTTCCGCATCCGGATCCTAACAAAAGTTTTCGAATGCACAAGTCTAGTAGAAACCACAACCTATAATGGAAATATGAACAAAGATAGTCTCTGTAGAAAAGCTATGTAAACAGTAGACAATAGCACTAATTAGTCTCCCATTGGGGTATAGGAGAAAGAGATTTTTGTATGTGTAATAACTGGTTGTGCTCCTTGAACCCCTCAACTCCCAACATTTTAATGCTTAACTATTAGGCTGTGTCTTTAGACATAAATAACATTTGCAGGTCTGCTTTACGTGCAGGCTTAGGCCCTTTTTAAATACAAATATAAACATGAAGGAACACTTTACCATACATTTAATACTTTGCTGTATAATAACATGCCATTTGGAACACATTAAGGGAAAATACATTTTATAGTACAGTATCCCTTTTAAACCTTAATGCACCTCCCCAAATCACCAACCTTTAAAGGGACATTAAACACGAAATACATTTCATGCACCTCCCGCTAATCATAGGTGCTGCCATTATGGTACCTAGGTTACACAGCAGGTAGAGGAAGAGTTACTGCACATGTGCAAACAGGTCTGCACTGGAATGTAGTGAAAGATAGATTTCAACATGGCCGCACTAATGACTAGAGGGAGGCGGAGAATAACCCAATACTATACTTATAAAATGTATTTAGTGTTTAATGTTCATCACATGGTTTCCCAAGAAAAAAAAATAAGTAGAGGGATAAAAAAAAAAGTTGCTAAAATAACTCTTTTAATGCCGTTATGGCATCCTATTCTGTCCTAACCGCGCCGGGCTTTAGCGCCGTTAGGACGGAATAGAACATCCTAGCCAACAGCACTTCCAGATTGTGGTCTGGAGGGCATGCCTAGCGTCATAGGGACACCCCCCTGACCCAGTCCTATCATTGAAATCTCTTCATCGCGATTGCAGGATTTCAATTTGTTTACATTGGAATGTTGTTCCGAAGTAGACAAATTTACCCTGTCATCAAAGGGTTAAAGCATTTACTTTTTTACTCTATTCAATAGCGAAGCAGCAGTGTCATTATCAGTTGATTCCTGCGTCAGCCAATAAGTAAGTTTCATTTTTGTTCTTTACAATACCTAGTAAAAATTGGCATTACTTGTTTTATAAATATGGTTTATTTCATATATTGTTAACACAAGAACACATTACAAAACAAACCCAGGACTGACATATTGTGTGGTTCTCAAATAACATTCATCTAGAATACATATTCTAGGTATGTTTAAGCAAACCCTTAAAGGGACATGATACCCCCCCAAAAAATATTAAGTGATTCAGATAGAGAATATCCTTTTAAAAGTTTCCAATTTACTACTATTCTCATGTTATTTTTTTTTAAGAGATATCTAGATAGGTAGCATGCACATGCCTGAAGCACTACATGACAGGGAAATAGTGTTGCCCATCTAGTGCTTCTTGTAATGTATATACATTTTGGCAAAACTGCTGCCATATAGTGCTGAGCTTACTTTTCAACAAAGGATATCAGTTAAACAAATAACATTTGAAAAAGACAGTAAATTTGAAAGTTGTATAACCTTTAATGCCGTTCTATTCCGTCATATTTATACTGGGCTTTAAAGCCGTTATGACGGAATAGAACGTCATAGCTAACGGCTTTCCTGAGCCCTTCTGTGCTTTCAGAATTTAATGGCGGTCTGGAGGGCGTTCTAGAGGTTGTAGGACGTCCCACAGACGCGATCCAATAATTGGCTTCAATTTGTCTACATCGGAACAGTTGTTCTGATGTAGGCACTTTAGCCCTGTCACAAAGGGTTAAAATGTTCTGTTCTATCTGAATCATGAAAGAAAACAATGGGTTTTTGTCCCTTTAAGAAACAGAAAAAAAAATACAGAGGTAATTATTTCTTTGATATAAATATATACATTTATAAATAAGAGTTTTCAAATATAAATTTATAACATTCATAAATGTACAAAAAATAAATTACAGAAAAAACTGTACAGCAGTAGTATATCATTAACCATTTATAAAATCATATGTTGTAAAAGTTATTTTAGCAAATGCTAGTATACAATTTTCTGAAGCTTCACTGCTTTTGACATCCCTCTTTGTCTCTATTAGCTTCAGTATTTTCTTAGCACCTGTTGGATTCTGTTACTGTACTCAGGTACAGCTATCTCCAAGCATCATAAGTCGATAACAATCTGTAATTATTCAGTAGTTCATCTTGACTGAGCATGTTCTAGAAAGTAAATGATTATATATAAAAAGTAGGTTAAAAGAATACTGCATGGTAAGTATGCTTTAAAGGGACATGAAACCCTCAATTTTTCTTTCATGATTTAGATAGTGCATTCCATTTGTTAAATAAGTTTCCATTTTACTTCTTTTATCAAATTTTCTCAATTCTCATGTTATTCTTTGTTGGAGAGATATCTAGATAGGTAGCCATGCACATGTCTGGAGCACTAATGAATACATTCTTGTAAAAATACTGCCATATAGTACTGCAGACACGTGCACGCTCCTGAGTTTATCTTCATGCTTTTCAACAAAGGATGCCAAGAAACTAAGAAAACAACTTCGCAATGTTCTTCTATCTGAATCATGAAGGAAAAAAAAAAGGACATGATACAGAAAAATAACAATCAATCATAGATATGAGCAAGCAGCATTTACACTGAAAAGTATAGTAAAGTAAAAGTTCTATCAATACATGCAGTTTTGTTTTTATTTATTATAATCTCTACTAATTCTCACGGCTAATAAAAAGACAACTACCTGTTTTACAGGCGAAGAGGGAAACACCTTTTAGTTTAAACAATAGGTATTCTGGGCTGTAAGACAGATGTATTTTATCAATCAATTATTATTCCAAGACCTTATTAGCAGGGCACAATGTAAGATCATTATAAAATGATGGAGCTGCAGAGTGTGCTTTAAGCTAAAACATATATTCTTTTTTTAAAGGGACTTTATTTAAAATAAGAATTGCTGTATTTTATCATGTCAGAAAGGAATCAACAAGAGGGTTAAATGAATAAAAAATTCTGTACAGGTAAATTATTTTTATCAACAATGCCAAAGGATCCACAGCAGTAGCTGATTGGCTGATCTGCCCTTATGCTTTTCTTGGGGATGGCAAGGAGTGTGCTGAGTAATGCACGTTTGCTTATGTGGTTTAATTCTTCAAAAAAGGATAAAGTCAAGCACACAAGTATGCTTGCAAGTCACAGTGGCCAACTTCCCAAGGCCACTCAAAGTAATCCAAGTACAAGAGATAGTGGCAGCATAGCAAATTTATTGTTTAAAAACAACAGGGTAACAAAACGGCAACGTTTTGGGACTCTGTCCCTTTCTCAAGCTTGAGAAGGGACAGAGTCCCGAAACGTTGCCGTTTGTTACCCTGTTGTTTTAAACAATAAATTTGCTATGCTGCCACTATCTCTTGTACTTGTGTTTAATTATTCAGCAGAGGAGAATATTTTGCTTTAGGATGTGTCTGTTTCTTCACATTCAAAGTTACAACAGCTGAAGGTAATTAAAAAAATGGGGGTTCTACTGTTGGCACAGTGCCAAAATATTAGATTCAAGTAACTATTTTTGAAAAGTATTTTTTTTTTTTTTTAATATAAAGGTTATATATTGTATTAGAGTTGCGCTATATATATATATATATATATATACACACACACACACACAACACATACTTTGTGTCATTTCTGGAAACATGCAAATCTTTTTGGACAAACATGTTTCCATTACAAAAACTGGTAGTAAGCCTGATACAATTATGCTTTTAATAAGTGCATTTATCACGTGACACGTGTCATCTTTAGTCTTGTGGTCATTCTGCATTGTATTGTTTTGCACTGGGTATTCTGTATATTCATATCTGGGTTATTGTAGGCTGGGCAGGCTGAAAATATTGTGCTACCTAGGTCCAAGAATGAAATTGCACCTCCAAATCTTCCACACTACAGTCTAAACTTAACCATAGTCAGCCGACAAAGTTCTGCAGACTGAAATACTACAAGATTATTCTAATATCCAGCTGGTGAATCCCCTACAAAGTTATTTCTCTATAATAATAATAAAAAAAACATTAGCTGAAATAAAATTTAATTTGTTTTGTTATTTCTGCTTCTGTTGAATAAACAGGTCATTTCATCAGCAAAGAAACTGTAAATGAACATACTTGAACCATCTAACAAAGAATTGATCCTATAGCAAAAACACAAGAAAGTTCTTGACCCTTAGCACAATATCTGTGCATTGGCTTGCTACAATCTGGCTAGGGGAACTTCCATTTACTCTTGTTTAGCACAGACTAAAACAATACACTGTGTGAGACAAACCTTTTAAAACACCCATGACAAGCAACTCCGGTATGAAATCACTAAAAATTAAAAACCCCTTTATGTGCAAGTAATCTGGAAAAGATGGTTGTGAAGCCTGGAACATTGAGTATATGTGACGTTCCCTGTAGGTAACAAGCACTCATTGAGTATTGTCTGTACACCTCAGTGACTTTATTGAGTCATGGCTTTTTAATATGACCACAATAACCCAACTTAATCACAAAATTGGATGTACTCACTATGTGAAAGAAAAATCACAATTTTTATTAGAGGATGAGAGTTTCAAGGAGCTATCAATAGGCACTTCCTCCACCTGTTGTGGACCTGTTTGTGACTCACTCTCTTAAAAGACTCCATTTATATAATTAATGTCATGCCCCCATAGCTGTAATATAATCATCTTAGTATAAATAACTTGTAAACTTCCACTAGATACATTTTTACTTTGACTATTGGCTTATAGAAACTAACTCCTCAATAAAATATGGGTGTTGTGCAAAAATATCACATTTTTAGCATTACACTATTCTTGTGTGTTATTAGGGTATTTATTTCACAGAGACCACTTTAACTGGACTACAGGAAACCCCATTTTTTCAAATTAGCTTCATCTGCTGTAACAAAGGAAATGAAAGATGTATTTTTAATTGGAGGGAAGTGTAAACAATACTAGTATTAAAGAAAGGTAAAAATGTGGAACCTCTACATACATTTCAAGGGCTTAGAAATCAGCATATGAGCCTGCCTAGGTTAAACTTTCAACAAAGAATATTATAGATTCTGGATGTTATTGACATTTTGCAAATACTTCCTGTTTAAGGCAATTAAAGTGAAATAATTTATTATTAATGATGTTTAGTGTGAATATAAATAATACTTACTGTGAGGTTCATTAATGCCTTCAGAGGAAAGCACCTATTTGCTTTACTGTCCCCTCCCGAATTGTTCCATCTGCAAAATCATCCCATGAACAGATAAATATGTAATTACCCACAATTCACTTCCATTGGTGAAATGTATTCATACAGCATATGGTTATTTATATTATTGCATAATACATTGTTTCAGAATCAAATAAAGTACACACACAAATCTAAATTCTGAGATTTGAAAATACGTTTCTTAACCATGAGAACACAAATATGATTTAAAGCAGTGTTTTTCAACCAGTGTGCCGTGAGAGATCCTCAGGTGTGCCACGGCAGACTGACAACAGTGTGACATATTTTTTTAACTTTGCTTGTTTTTTACTCCCAGTGCTAGGGGTAGTTTGTAGGAGGCAATGACATACTAACAGCAACAATACATACAGTATGTGTGTGTTTGTGTGTATATGTATATATATATATATATGCTGTATTAGGCTACAATGTGTGATTTTTTTTAACATTTTGGGATGGTGGGTGTGCCACAGGATTTTTTAATGTAAAAGTGTGCCCGGCAAAAAAAAAAGGTTAAAAATCACTGATTTAAAGGGACAGTCTACACCAAAATTGTTATTGTTTTAAAAAATAGATAATGCCTTTACTTACCCATTCCCCAGCTTTGCACAACCAACATTGTTATATTAATATAATTTATAACATTTAAACCTCTACATTTCTGCCTGTTTCTAGGCCACTACAGACAACTCTTTATCGCATGCTATTTTATTTGCTTTACACAACAGGATACTGCTAGTTCATGTGGGCCATATAGATAACATTGTGCTCACGCCGGGGAGTTATTTAAGAATCAGCAAACACAGCACTAATTGGCTAAAATGCAAGTCAATAGATAATAAATAAAAGTCATGTGATCAGGGGGCTGTCAGAAGATGCTTAGATACAAGGTAATCACATAGGTAAAAGTATATTAATATAACAGTGTTGTTTGTGCAAAACTGGGGAATGGGTAATAAAGGGATTACTTATCTTTAAAACAATAAATTCTGGTGTAGACTGTCCCTTTAAGAGTAAGGCTCTAATCTAGATCCTGTGAAAACTTGTTTCCTTTATTTTAGATTGAATATTGCCCTCTAGTGGATTAGAAAGATACTGAAGATTTTTTTTTCTTTGCACTTTCAAGTCCCTTTTTAAATGTATTTACAATCTCTAAAGCAACAAACACTAAAGTTCTGCAATGTGAGCATTATTGCACTGTTGCTTGCTTATAACTCTGTTTAAAAGGGACATGAAACCCAAACAATTTCTTTTATGATTTAGGTACAACATACAATTTAAAACAACTTTCTATTTTACTTCTATGATCAAATTTGCTTCATTTTCTTGGTATCATTTGTTGAAGGAGCAGCAGTGCACTACTTATTTCTAACGGTCATTGGCTCACCCATGTGTTCAATCAGTGTATATATATATATATATATATATATATATATATATATATATATACAGCCACCAATCAGCAGCGAGAACCTAGGTTCTTTGCTGCTCCTGAACTTTCCTAGATAAACCTTTCAGCAAAAGGCTAACAAGAGAAGGAAGCAAATTAAATAATAGAAGTAAATTGAAAATTTGTTTAACATTGTATGTTCTGGCTAAATCATAAATGTCTAATTATGACTTTACTGTCTCTTTAACTTCTTTTAAAGTAGGTTTGAGCGCAGAAGTGCACTATTGGGAGTTAGCTGATGATGGTGGCTATGCACATATGCTTATTGTCACTGGCATTTTTGTCATTTACTACCAGGGCAATGGTAAAAATGTTTTTGAAAAACAACTGAGTTTGGAGAGATTGGCTGAGTATACAGCGATTAACCCCATAATGTACCCTGTAAGCATTTTACTTTTGTCACTTTTATATCCTTGTGTATATAACATATTATTGCATATGATATATATGCAAGTGAGTACTTAATTGCAATATATATATAAATAAGACAGACAAACACACAGTTTTACCATTTCTAATGATTTGCAAAAAAACTTTACACACTGTGCTAATAAAACAATTGAAAACTAGTGTTTATCTTATTTGCAGCTATCCCTAATTAACAAGGAAGATCAGGGGTTAAACACATACAACATTGCATTACTGCAGAATTGCTTCCTTATAACAGAGCAGTTTCTTTTTGCACTTTTATGTCCTTTAAAGGGAAATGAAACCGATAGACATAATTGTAAAGTTGTTTAAAATAGTATGCTCTATTATCTAATTTGCTTCATTCTCTTGAAATGCTCAGGAGCAGCAGATATTTATCTCTTAACATTGGCTTATTGATGTGTTTAGCTAGCTCCCAGTAGAACATTATTGCTCCTTCAATAAGTGATAGAGAGACAAAGAAGCTATATTAATAATATAAGTATATTGGAAAGTTGTTTAAAAACATATGGTCTCTCTAAATCATAAAATAAACATTTTGGGTTTCATGTCCCTTAAATAGTGAATTTTAGGGCACCCTTGAGGTAATGCAAAGCTCCTGTAAAGCTTCTGCACAACATATATATATATATATCTATCTATATATATATATATATATATATATATATATATATATATATATATATCTATATCTATATACATATATATATCAATATACATATATCTATCTATCTATCTATCTATATATATATATATATATATACACATATATCTAAAAAAGTGCAAGGACAGAGTACTGCATCAATGCACTTAACAGTGTATATATTTAAGATTATTACCAAGCACATTTATTACAGTTTGATGCCAATGACAGTTTGCATGTGCGGGTTTACTTTGACATGATCAGTAAGTCAGCACAGTCAGTATTTGTTGCGAAACTTTTTAAGCCAACAATTATTTTTTAAGAAAAAATATAAGGTTGTTCTCTGAAATACGTTTAACTTAAATGGATACGCTATTGTTTTATGCCGTCATGTAATTCATTGAGCCGTTTAAGAAAATGCAAAATAAAACATTTGACAGATTTATAACCCTTTAAGTGGCTTAAAAAGCTTTATTTTTTTTTACTGTAAAAAACTGTTTTATTGTTGTCATAAAAAACACTATAGAAATCACTGGAATATGTTTTATAATTTTAAGAGGATTTCACCTTTTGTTTTATTTTTTTTTGTAACTATTTGTGCAGTGTCCATTACTTCCTGTCACAGCCATACAAGGAAGCTGTGGTCTCTATAGGAAGACATATCTAGCTTGATGTCAAATCTTCTAGAGTAACATGAGCTGGTTTACTGTTCAATGAAAGCCAAAGTCAGGTTTTGGGCATGCTCAGAGGAAACAGAATGCAGCTTAAGTTCTCAGCATCTATGTGCACTTATCTAGCTGTAGGCAGGGGTTACACTGAGAATTTCTAGCTGCTAATTTTGCAAGATGCTTTGTTGTTTTTTTTAAAACACAATCTGTTTCTGCTTATGCTTTAAGAAATTTGCATTCAGACTTTTTGGCACTAAACGGATGCTGAAGATGGCGGCTGCAAGCTGCATTCTGCAGTTTTTAAAGCCAGATTTGTTCTTGTGAAAGTGCAAATCCAGATATCAGTGTGTTGCACTTTTACAAGAATAAATCCGGCTCTGAATATTGCCGATCGTTGCTTGCGGCCGCCATCTAATGCATTTGTTTAGTGCTGAAAAGTCCAAATGCAATTACCAGTTAAATCTGAAATCACAGAGTAAATGCTCAGCATGGCAATTACTTCACTGTCCTGTAGTCAGTGCTATTGGTGCATCCACCATGCCCATGAACAGCTGGATCATACTGCAGAATAGACTATATATAAACTGAATACTACCAAACCCCTCTTGGCAATTATACTATAGACTATTCTGAATTAATGACCCCATGTGGCTTCAGTCACTTGGTATTGGACAGGTTTAGAACTGCATTGACATCTATACCAGGCACTCATGGGCTTGACTACAGAAAGGTGATGAAGCAGCTGAAGATGGAGACTATCGCACATTTGCCTCATTTTTAGCAGTTTATTCCATCAATGACAAATGGTTCCACATATTTCTGGAGATATTTGGATTGTGGTATAAATGTAACCATCTAAATCTCATGGCCCCGATTAATGTGGCCAATAATCACTACTCAAACTTTGTTCAATTATCCCTCACAAGACCTATGAAGAGTCCATTCAAGCCCTTAAAGGGAAAGAAAGGATAAAATTAAGAGAAGAATACATTGTCCAAACCTAGACCAGTCATTTTTAAATTTGTGAACTACCAGGACAAAATGCTGTGCTTGAAATATTATAGGAAACTTAATGCTTTAAATATTCACTCACATAAAATAATGATTTTTCAAGATTTCTCAGCTGAGACTTCAGCTAAAAGAAGAGAAATGTCCCCCTTTTTTTGATAGATTTTTGAAAGCAGAATGCAATGTTCGATTGGTATACCCCGTAAAACTTCTAGTGAGTAAAGCAGGTATTGCTTACACATTAAACAATAGCAGTGAAGCAAGGTATTTGTGTAAAGAAATGGGTATTTGATGAGGCTGCAACAGTTAGAATGCATGGCTCTGGGGGTAGAGTTGGTTTTCAGTTGAATCATGTTGGTTATTTTTGACTGTATATGTTGTGTTTTATATCCACAGGATTGTGGAATGGTTTTATTTTATGGAATAGGTAATAAAAATTCCCTTTTTTTATGGTTCCCTTTCCTTTTTCCATTTTTTTCCCCCCTCTCCTCTGGTTTCCCCTCCTCTCTCCTCCTACCCCCTTGCTCTGCCTACCCCCTTGCTCCTCCTATCCTCTCTCCTTCTACCCCCTTGTGAGAGAGTTAGAAATGGCTTTTTATAAGATGTTATGCTGGCTCCACTTAAATTAACATCTTGGAATGTTGGGGGAATAACTTCCCCAATAAAGAGAAAAGCAATAATCAAACATTTAGCGAAAATGAAACCTGATATTGCTTTTCTACAAGAGATACATTTAAAAGTAGCCGAGGTGCCGAAACTCCGGACCAAGTGGGTTGGAGAAGTTATAGCTTCACCGTATAATGCACGCAAGAGAGGAGTAGCAATCCTCTTTAATAAAACTCTCGAATATAAAATAGAATCTACGCATATAGACCAGGAAGGTCGTTTTTTTTAAATTATAGAATTAATGTATAATAAAACCCGATATGTATTATGTAATATATATCGTCCTAATATAGTTGACAAAGAGTTTTGGGATAAGATGGTACAACATTTACATAAATTTACTAGCCACAATCTTATAATTGCGGGGGATTTTAACTTAATAGCGGACTCTACCGTGGACAGAGATAGTAAAGCCCCTAGATGTATACGTGAGAGGAAAACTCATATTTTGCAGAAAATGTGTTCAGAACTGGGTCTAATAGACATCCGGCATCTGCAACATCCAGATCTGAGAGCTTTTACATGTCTATCAAAGGACCAACAATCACTGTCCCGATAGACTTCTTTTTAATCCCAGAATTTTTAAGTGGTCTTGAGTGGAAAGCAGATATAGGGAATATAGTAATTTCCGATCACGCAGTGATTACCTTGACATTAAATATATCCGGAACGGATAGGTCTGTTAATCAGACTATTTTCTTCCCTAAATATCTGGCTAATGATGTTCATTTTCATAACTGGCTGTGTAATCAATGGCAAGAGTACTATAGATTTAAAATTGCATATAAAGATAAACATGAACTTTTTTGGGAAGCAGCTAAAGCTGTCCTACGAGGGGAAATTAAGAATTATATGTGTAAGTGTAAAAGAAGAGCCAATCAGCAGGAACTACAATTGTCTAACCAAGTTAAGAACATATACAGAGTATATCTAGAGGTGTGATCGGCCGTTAATTGGCAGAAATATATAGATGCCAGATTAGCCTATGATATATATATTAAACAAAAGTCTGCGCTAGAATTACAAAGACAAAAAAAATCTATGGGGGTTTTGCCGGGAGATCAGCGAAGTTCTTGGCAAGGTTAACTAAAGTTACTAATAGGAATAATATTATGGCTATCAGAGCTAATAATGGTAGATTTACCAATAATACTGATATTACCAAAGTATTTTATGATTATTTTACCAAGATATACAGAGCAGAAGAACATGATGTAGACAGCAGGAAAACCTTTTGGGACAAAATCAAGATACCTAAAATTTCAACCGAAATACTGGCAGAAATTAATAGCCCGATTATGACAGAGGAGATTATTGCGGCTATTAGGGCAGCAAAAACCAACAAAGCAGCAGGTCCAGATTGTTTGCCTATAGAATTTTATAGGATTCTCCAACAGCAGACAGTCCCTTCATTGGTTGAGTTATTCAACTTCTATTTTATTAAGAATAATAAATGTTCCCCATATTTTGCAGCTGCGGTAGAATCCTTGATTCCTAAAAAAAATAAAGATTTAGAACTCCCTGATTCATATAGGCCCATTTCCGTGTTAAATGCGGACTATAAGTTGTTAGCATCGATTTTAGCAAAAAGACTGAGTCCACATTTAGGGCTAATAATTCATGAGAACCAAGCGGGCTTTATGGTCGGGAGAAACCCAGCAAAAAATATAAGAAAGATCATGACTCTATTAGACTTCTTCTGGAACAAATTTAGAATATCTGGACATAGAGATATGGTTGACTTAGCCTTATTAACGGTTGACGCCGAAAAGGCGTTCGACCGTATCTCTTGGAAACATTAATTTTTTTCTTTGGAACAGTTTGGATTAACAGGGCAGATGTACAAATTTATTCGGCACCGAACTCGTCGCTGCTTGTCAATGGGGATTTATCACAGCGCCTAGTATTACAAAGGGGTACGCGGCAAGGTTGCCCATTGTTCCCACTACTTTTTAATATATCTCTAGAGCCATTAGCAATTTGGTTTCTCCAACAATTGGACGGAATTCAGATAGGTGACCAGAAATTCAGAGTATTAATGTATGCAGATGACATACTTTTATGTCTGAGTAATACTAGGAAGACGCTCCCACTTGTGCTAGATATGTTTGAAACTTTTGGTTTAATTTCCGGTTAAAAATTAACATGTCAAAATCCGAACTCTTGTGGATAAATAAAAGAGAGCAAAGTACCCTTTTAGGGAAACATCTCAGATAACATATTTAGGTATTAAACTTAGTATAAATCCAGAGGAATGGTATAATCTGAACTTTTCTAAATGCTTTTTAGATTGCAAGAAAAAAATGGAAGATTGGATAAATTTGCCTATTAAGTTAACAGCAAGAGTTACGCTCAAACCGAAACTGGTTTATTTTATTCAGAATATTCCAGTGCCTATACATAGGGCTGATATAATTAAATACAACAAGTCATGTGCTAAATTCATATGGAAAGGCGCAAATGTTCGTATTTCAGTCTCTAGATTAATGAATAATAAAGAAGCGGCAGGTCTTAATCTTCCTAATATACAGTTTTATAGTTTAGCGACACGTGTTAAGATCGCTGTAGACTGGTTAACAGAACAAGATCAAGTGGCTGCGGTTGCTTGGGATACTTCTTTGATAGCACCTTTCCGCTTAGGCGCTATTTTACATTGCCCAATTACTACTTTACCTTCGATGATCTTTGCGTTAATAACATTTAGATATATAATTTTAGCATGGCAAAAACTTTGCGGGATACTAGATTGCTCTCCATATGTTTCTAGATATTTACCAATTATTGGCAACCCGACTTTTCCACCAGGGTTGTCCGATAGAGTTTTTAGAGACTGGGCTATTAAAGGGTTAGTATATATCAACCAAATGCAGATGCAGATCTTAAACCAGTCTTGTTTCGGGAATTAAGCAACCAATATGGTCTTTCGAACAAAGACTTTTATGCCTATTTACAGCTAAGACATCTAATATTTGAGTTAAAGCAAAGATATGGGACAGACTGGGCACTTCGGGAGATACAAACTAGGATAAATTTGTTTCAAATAGGGTTTTATTCAATCGGTCCATTCTATGCGTTATTCAATCAAAAGCCCTCAGAAGAGCAGGTAGAGTATATTGTTGAAAAATGGAGCAAGATATTTCCAGAGATAGATGGTCCAGTCATAACGAACTCCTTCAAAGTAATAGAGAAAAATTGGGTCTTGACTCTGTGGAGGGAATCACAGATTAAGTTATCTCTAATGACCTATTTAACACCGGATAGATTATCTAGATGGTATAAGATAGGGAAAGTATGTACCAGATGTAGTGCTCCTAGTGCGTATATACTGCACTGCTTTTGGGCCTGCACAAAGATTGGCCAGTTTTGGGCTAAAATTTTCTATTGGATGAAAGTGACTCTTAAGTTAGAATATGATATTCAACCGATAGAAATATTTTTCCTGGCGAAACCACAGATTGCTCGGCAAAGCCTTAAATTAATTAATACGATTATATTGTTGGGTCGTATCTTATTAAGATCTTGGAAGGCCAAAACAGCTCCTAGTCTGAAAGAATTAAAGAAAGCGCTAGTCACTCAATATACCTTTGAACAATATAGTTTACAAAATCCAACTGATGAGCGTCTGGAAGATGTTTATCTTATCATGCCCACTTTCAGCCCAAATTAGGTTAGTTAATCCATTCAAGAAAACCCCTTATGTCCAACTACAAGTATTTGCTGGCCATTTCCCAAGGGCTTGGTTGGGGGGGGGAGGAGGGGGAGAGGTGGGAGTGAGGTCAGAGGATGCCGCTGTACCTACCTGCCCTTGTCCGGCTTATATTCCCCTTCCCCCCCCCGTTTGTTTAAAATGTATACTGCCAGTCGAATAGATTATATGGAATTTGTGTTTTGACTGGATAAACATTGTTATGCTAAGACATAGAAAAGGGAAGGAAAAGAAAGGGAAAATATATGAATAGGAGTTGGGTCTACAGATTACTCTGCTGTAGTAGATAGGTGATGGCCTTATAAGCAAGTGTAAGAGTGTAGTAACATTTCTACCTATAAAGGAGAAAACACAATGAGTATGTAAGCTGCAATACTAGTAATATTATATGTATTATTTCTTTTTTGGAGTTGTATCTCCATATAATTGGCTTATTAACTACTTCTTTTTTATGTTTTATGTATGTTTGAAAATTTGAAAAATAAATATTTAAAAAAAAAAAAAAAAAGGATAAAATTGCAATTTTTGTCCAGTTACTATGTATCTGTGGTTGGTATTAAATTTCATGTGAGCAATACATGCATGGGAAAGTTTGATACACATGTAAAATATTTTAGGGAAGTTTAACATTTTCAATACATTTGTTAGATGTTCTATGGAAAAATAAATGAATAAGAATTACTTACAATTTTGTATTACCGACATTCAAAATCATTACCACCAATAAGTCTAAGAAAGTATCTGAGGCTGAAATATAAAAGGACCTGTGCAATAAACATATATTTTAGGTATAGGGCTAGATTTATTAAGTGGCATTTGCAGCTTTTTTTGGCTATGTGGAGCAGGTTTGCAGATTTAAGAAGCAGAAACCTCCTCTTTTTTTCCTCAACGTCATCAAATGGGTGGTGAGATTATATCACCCAGACACTCGCTCGTTATGAGTGATTGACATGCCCTACTCTAGCGTAATCGGTTGCACCTTAGCAGAGGGCGACAATGCGCAAGAAACCTCTTGTGCAATGTTACTTTTTGCCATGTGACAGGTTCAATACTTGCAGGGATAATACATTTTGTCCATAATGTAACATAGCAAACATGCAATTAGTCATGCACTGTTATCAGTTGAAAGCAAAATGCACAAAATGTGTAAGTTTTTAAGATCTGTATTTTATAGAAAATCTATTTCCTGAGAAGCTTTTATAGACTGATCAGTTGTATGTGAAGGAGAACCAGTCTTTGTTTTCAGAATATATTTCTGCCTGATTTTCTCTCTCTGCAATGACTATGCGTGGAAATCAATAACACGTATGCAATCGCTTTTGTATTAAACTCCACTGACGACTTAAAAGGTAAGAAATACATTAATAATTAAAGTAAAGTTACAAAATTATAGATTTCTACAGACAAGGAAATAATTATTAACAAAATGCTTCTTTATATAAGTGAAATTTATAGAACTCACATCTAAATAATAGTATCCGCAAGTATGCAGGTATTTCATTGCAAGGTTCAGGATTCATAAATTAAAGGGACACTAAACCCATTTTTTTTCTTTAATGATTTAGATAGAGCATGCATAGTTTTAAGCAACTTTCTAATTTACCCCTATTATCAAATGGTTCTTTGTTCTCTTGCTATCTTTATTTGAATTGCATGAATGTATAGCGTAAGACCCGGCCCATTTTTGGTTGAGAACCTAGGTTATGCTTGCTTATTGGTTTGCTAAATGTAGTCACCAATAAGCAAGTGCTATCCAGGGTGCTGAACCTAAAATGGGTTGGCTCCTAAGCTTTAAATTCCTTCTTTTTACATAAAGATAGCAAAAGAACAAAAACGAATGATAGGTCTAAATTAGAAAGTTGCTTAAAATTACAGGCTCTATCTGAATCATTAAAGGGACAGTCAACACTGGAATTTTTGTTGTTTAAAAAGATAGATAATCCCTTTATTACCCATTCCACAGTTTTGCATTAACACAGTTATATTAATATACTTTTTACCTTTGTGAATAACTTGTATCTAAGCATCTTCTGACAGCCCTCAAATATCAATTGCCGTAGGCAATTGCAAGAATGTACTTGAGTAGCACTCACCAGCAATTGATCTATTTAGGTCCAATGCTACCTTAGGTAAAGAAGCCCAAAGAGGGGCGATTAAAACTTAACTTTTATTTGGTTGGTTAAAATCTTTACAACACATTAAAATCCACAAACAGTGTGAGGTGAGGGAATGCTGTTCCAAAAAAGGAGTAGACCATTAGTACATTTTTGGTAAATCCAAGGGAAAATACCCTCACTATTGTGGGGTGCTACAAAATACCTCGGGTGTCACCCTTTTATATATAGGGTCCTGAGTTATATCTCAGGTGTAGCTGATCCCCCAATAGTTGTGTGTAGTCCACAGTGTGAGGAGTGTGATTACTAATTCAGATTTGTGTTTTATTTTTATTTTGGGAACCAAAATGTAACGGTCCCCAACAGTTCTTTGCCACTCCTTTGTTGGAGGATAAAATAGAATTACCACCAGACTAGCTGTGCTAGGGGGTCTATCAGCTGCTTCGTACTGGGTTAGGTGGATATGCCTATATTGTGGAGATTGTAACTGGGGGGCGATATAGCACGTCTATGTAGAGAAATTGTTTAACCCACTTATCTACGAGGGTTGGAAGGTATTCTCCTGTTTATATGTGGGATCAGGTTGGTCGTGCGCCCCACCTTTGACAAAGCCTTCGTGGCGAAACATGTCAGGGCAGTTGGAGAACTTTTCTCCCTTTTAACTTTTCCAACAGTGTGACTTGGTGTATGAATGTTTAATTAGAAAAATAATTTAAAATGGTACATGTGTGAACCAGTGTGTGGATTCGAGATCCTCTAGCCAGACAAGCTGTCAATAGTTAGCATTAGTACTTTACTAATCACTACCGCAAAAATAGACAAAACAGAAATTAATCTATTACGGTTAGAGGGTACTACAACCCTGAATGTTAAGGGATTGATAATTGTGTTTATACTATAAGCTGGGAAGGCCAAACGGTAACTCTAATTTTACCATCTAGGCTATTATAACTGCTTAGCCACTGCATTAACGCTAACCACAGAAAACCTCCGGCTAAACAAATTACATACTCCTACATCTGCATATTATACTGGGGAGCAAAACTTGAAAAAACGGGGGGTTAATATAGACAGTAATGACTGATGAAGTATACTGTTAAGCCCTACTTTACGATAAGGAATTTATAGGTGTATCCGCAATACTAAGAAAACCTATATATATATAATCAAGCAGGGGCAGTTTGTTGATATCACAGGTATAGAAACCAGCTATTTGGACCTATAGGAGATCAGTATCTAATAAGGCAACAATTTTTTCTGAATACTACTACTGTCTTTTGACAGCTAAGCTCTGCACGCTTTCGCCATTCAGGCCCTCCAGATACAAAGTATTACGATACGAGTAGAAGCACCGCACACTATAACAGATATTCAGTATCAATAAATTAATATCGTACTGAACTTATATGTATATTTAGCTCTCTATATGGAATTATAATAACATGTGTTGATACCTATAAATAATTCTAATTAACCTACAGGGCTATCTATACGCCAGTAAAGAATATCTGTAATATCAGATAAATACTGTAGCACGACCAACCTGATCCCACATATAAACAGGAGAATACCTTCCAACCCTCGTAGATAAGTGGGTTAAACAATTTCTCTACATAGACGTGCTATATCGCCCCCCAGTTACAATCTCCACAATATAGGCATATCCACCTAACCCAGTACGAAGCAGCTGATAGACCCCCTAGCACAGCTAGTCTGGTGGTAATTCTATTTTATCCTCCAACAAAGGAGTGGCAAAGAACTGTTGGGGACCGTTACATTTTGGTTCCCAAAATAAAAATAAAACACAAATCTGAATTAGTAATCACACTCCTCACACTGTGGACTACACACAACTATTGGGGGATCAGCTACACCTGAGATATAACTCAGGACCCTATATATAAAAGGGTGACACCCGAGGTATTTTGTAGCACCCCACAATAGTGAGGGTATTTTCCCTTGGATTTACCAAAAATGTACTAATGGTCTACTCCTTTTTTGGAACAGCATTCCCTCACCTCACACTGTTTGTGGATTTTAATGTGTTGTAAAGATTTTAACCAACCAAATAAAAGTTAAGTTTAATCGCCCCTCTTTGGGCTTCTTTACCTAAGGTAGCATTGGACCTAAATAGATCAATTGCTGGTGAGTGCTACTCAAGTACATTCTTGCAATTGCCTACGGCAATTGATATTTGAGAGTTAGTCTTTCCCTATGTACAGCACCCGGTCTCCCTAATTACTATTGGTATTTCTCATATTCTGAGAAGAAATTTGAAAACCAGTGGGGCACAGCATTGGTAGTGCCGTCGTCTTTCTCTTGTCAGTTTCTCATCTTCTGACAGCCCCCTGATCACATGACATTTTATTTATTATCTATTGACTTTCCTTTCAGCTAACTAGTGCAGTGTCTGCCACAAGCGTGATCACAATGTTATCTATATGACTCAAATGAACTAGCTCTCCCAGGTTGTGAAAAGCAAATAAAAAAGCATGTGATAAGAGGCGGCCTTCAAGGGCTTATAAATTATCATATGAGTCTTCCTAGGTTTAGCTTTCAGCTAAGAATACCTAGAGAACAAAGCAAAATTATTGATAAAAGTAAATTGGAAAATTGTTTAAAATGACATGCCCTATTTGAAACATGATAGTTTTTTTTGGACTTGACTGTTCCTTTAAAGAAAAAACTTGGGTTTAGTATCCCTTTAATTTAGGTAAAATTAAAGAGAAATTAGGTCACTTTTAAAATTTGGGCAACTAGTGGTGTAGACTATTAGAGGACATTACAATTTCATAATTGAAATCGGAGTGTACAATTTTTTGAAAGCATTCCAATTGACTCAAATTTCCTCTGTCTTTTGTTAGCCTTTGTTGGAACTCAAAGTCCTTAAGCATACTAAAGGTACATTTGGGAATGTGCACATGCATTAAACTGCAACATGGCTGCCATATAGTGCTCAGACACATGTACATTACTGAGCCTACCTGAGTATGCTTTCACAGAAAGAAGTGGCATTTAATAATGGCAGTAAATTGGATTTTTTAAAAAAAAAAATTATTATTGTACTTTCTTACCGAAACATGAAAAATTAATTTTAACTTCCATACTCCTTTAATATTCCTATTTATTTGGTGATCCCTCCCACAACAACAAATTCTTATTTAAAGGGATACTAAACCAAATGGTTTCTTTTATGATTCAGATAGAGCATCCAATTTTAAGCAACTTTATAATTTACTCCTATCATCAATTTTTCTTCTTTCTCTTGCTATCTTTATTTAAAAAGCAGGAATACAAAGCTTTGGAGTCAGCCCATTTTAGGTTCAGCACCCAGGATAGCGCTCGCTTATTGATAACTACATGCAGCAAACCAATAAGCAAGAGTAACCCAGGTTCTGAACCAAAAATGAGCGGGCTCCTAAGCTTTACATTCCTGCTTTTTAAATAAAGATAGCAAGAAAACGAAGAAAAATTGATAATAGGAGTAAATTAGAAAGTTGCATAAAATTGCATGCACTATCTGAATTATAAAAGGAACCATTTGGTTTAGTATCCCTTTAAATAACAATTTAAATAAAACTATCTGATCAATAAAGACATTTTTTGGATTTATTATCCCTTTAATTCGATTTTACAGTTATACTAAGCAAGTTTTTATGATTGCAAAATTACTTTAGAGTTAATTATCAATGCATACATATACACACCATGCAAATGAGGGTGAAATTAAGTATGTTAGATGTTTGGCATACATAAAATCAATGCCCCGATGAAAACGTTGAAAAGTTTTTTATTTCTTTATGGGATTTCCATTTCCTTGACTAAATGAAATATATAAAGAATTATCGCACAATTGTAGTAATCGATTCACTATGTAAAATATACAGAACACTTTCATTTTGACGTTATAATTGCACATTTTTTTCCAAATTACATTTTTTTTACACTTGCGCAATATAAAGTATGTATGAATATTTACACCGTTATTTGTCCTAGATGTATTTAAATATTTGCAGTTATGTTAAAAACTAAATTCCATAAAAAGTTAAATCCTAAAAACATCCAATGTGTCGGTTATTTCAGGCTGATCCAATAACTTTTTCATGCTTGATTTGATAAAAATATTAAGAATTCCTTGGTTCATCTCATAATAAAATATCTTATAGAAAAAATAAAAAGGTCTATAAAACTGTTCATCGGATCGCCTTGATGAAGCCATGCTGATGATGTTGGTAAGGGGGTTGGCATGGAGAAGCAGGGTTATTTGCAAGCTTTGATAAACACTGAGGACAATGATATGACGTTGGATGCAGATGCCATCAGATTAGTTTGCCCACCTGCTCCAGGTTGCCCAGGTCTTTGGAAGGGACAGTACTTGGGATTTTAAAATCTCCGTAGCTTTTTTGGGTACCGTTACTTGTGTCCACAGGACACACATAGTCTGTGGAGTCATCAAATTTCTTCTTACGAAGGTTTCCAAAATGTGACAACCCAAGTTTCTTTGGCTGAAATATAGAAGAATATATATTTAATTTAAGAGAACCCTGAATAGCTCAGATATTAATGATGTTTAAATTATCACCAATAAAAGGTTTTCTTCAGACCATTAATTTCAAAATAGAGAAGAATTTGTTCCGATTATAGCTAGGTATAGTAACTACTAACTTTCTATTGTGCTTCAGGAAATCAATGTGATAACTTATGCTCAGATAAAGGGACACTCTAAAGTCTATGAAACCTGTTTACATCATGTCCGCCCATATGACTATTGAGTAGAATTCATTAAGCGGCGTAAGCATTTAGCTGGCAATCTATGTGAGTGTCCTGCTCAAGAACCACTTTGTTATAGTGCCACTTCTGTTAGCTGCTATCTAAATATTAGTTTTTAAGTAACAAGAATTATGTCCTTGATAAAGGACACCTACCCGGACTTTGGCAGTGGTAGAGAGGGGTGTGTAAGTTGTGCTTTCCATAATTTCTCTCTTCTCCTGCTGAGCTTCAGGGCCAATTAGTAAGTTGAAATTAGTTGCTAGGTGTCTTCTCAATAAGGTCTTCTGAGGTGGAATGTTTAGCAGCATAGCCAGTGTGTCAGCATTAAAACGAGGTTCAAGTATCTGGTAAAACAATATCAACATAGTAAGTCTGATCTACTGAACATTGCATTTTGCCTAATCATGACAGCAAATATTCAGATTATCCCTCACCAAGCATACACTTGGCTTTGTTATGTGATGGTTAGATACAAAGATAAGGTGCGCTAGGACAAACTGATACCAAACACCCCCTTAAAAGACAATATCCCTACAATTGTCTAAAATAAGATTAAATGGATAAAAACAGATAATAAGGGAGGCGCTAAAAGCCAAAGGTATCACCACTTAAAAGGTTTTAATAAAACACATATTCAGACAAATGATACATATAAAAGGGACGTCTCCCCAAAATTTATAATATACAATGCTAAATATTAAAAGCTTAAATTAATATAAATCTATGTAAGATATCAATATCATGATAAAGCCCATAGGAGGGCGAAATGCGTTGTTGTGTTGGCAGTGTTATTATTTGTTGACAACTATTTACACATCTTTGGATTCCTATACATAACCCTGGTTATTAATGAGTTTGGAACCATTTCCTTACAAAGGAATATAACATCTGTGGGGCCTGTGTTTGGAAGAAGTTTGGGATACCCACCACATTGCCCAGTCATCTAGACCCTTGCGTGCAAATAGCACTAAGTGCAGGGTTCATCTGTGAGGACCGTGATTGCAGTGAATAGAAGCAAGCGCAAGAACCGGCCTATTTCCCTAACCGGAACCTCTTTCAGTGACGTCAGACGCCGCAAAATCTCAGTCGGACCCGCTCGAGGTTAATACCGAGCGAGGGAGGAAAGTTCTCACCCCACTAAGAAGTATCTGGTAAAGTACATGGCAGAAAAATGTGCTAAATAACACTTTATGATGCAGTAAGAACATTTTGGAATACAAATAAGAGAAAGTGTATAACTTCTGTTCTTGATTGGCAGCTATATTCATATTTAACTGGCAGCTTGGTGGTTATTTGCTTAACGGAAGGTGCACTATTGTTAAGACTGACTTTTTTCCTCATATTATATGGAGCAAAGACTTGATAATTTGCACGAATCGTGACATATGCATATTATTGTTTAACATATATAGTGATACTACTTCAGAGTTTTTAGACCTGTGGATGCTTTATTAAATATTTACATAGATTTATATTAATTTAAGCTTTTAACATTTAGCATTGTATAGTATAAATTTTGGGGAGACGTCCCTTTTATATGTGTCATTTGTCTGTATATGTGTTTTATTAAAACCTTTTAAGTGGTGATATCTTTGGCTTTTAGCGCCTCCCTTATTATCTGTTTTTATCCATTTTGTTATGTGATGACCAGTCAGCAATGTCATCTCAAAAAGGACACATGTATATGCAAGAGCCAGAATAAAATACTCATCTCATAAAGTAAAAGTCAAGTGCAACGTAGCACAAAATACATTATATATCAAGTTATACTATTTAGTTATAGCTGCCCTTCATATGTGGGATACGGCTCATACACATGACCTCTACACCTGAGATTGCTGTCTATATACAACCCGAGACCCGGCAATCTCATAATACAGACATGATTATAAACTGCCAATGACTCTTTGAGCAGGCACATTGTACAAATGCAGGAGCACCATGGCATATCTATATATATTCTACATGCCTAGGCAGAGTACAACTCTCATTCACCATCACAATAAAAACTAATAATCAAGCACCATAACTTTCAGAATGATATTGTGATGTTTACACATGAATATTAACTTTATAAGACCTTTATCACAACCTCTTCTGTGCATGAATGAAGGAGTTTCCATACTGTACATACTGTATATAGACAGCATTGAAATAATATTACTTTGAAGCTATGGCCGCTCCTCATTTATGAAGCAGTGTAATCAGCTTTGGGGGCGTTTCAGTGCACTGTTGTTCAAGCAGTTTGATAAATGGGGCCTATATATTTCTTGATGTAATGAGTGCAAAATATTTTTTTGCCATTTAGTTAAAAGGGATGTGAAAACCAAAATATTTAATTCAAGATTTAGACAGAACATATATTTAGACAGAACAACAGACACAAATTTTATATAATTTTTTTAAATTTACTTCTGCTATCATTTGCTTAATTCTCTTGGCATCTTTTGTTAAAGAAGCACAAATGCACTATTGGGAGCTAGCGTAACATCGGCTGAGCCAATGACAAGAGGCATATATTTGCAGCAACCAATTAATGGAGCCTAGTACGCTTTTCAACAAAGGATACTAAAATAAAGCAAATTAGAACAGAAGTAAATTGGAAAATTGTATGTTTTATCTGAATTGTGAAATTTATTTTGGACTTTACTGTTCAATGCCCAATTATTAGCAAAAGTTTTCCCAGTAGAAGTGCTAGCTTTAACTGTACACAGAGCATATGAACCCTATGCACTCTCATACAAATATGTCCCCTGCTCAGAGAGATTGTGGTGATGTACTTTTCAGCAATGATAGAAACGGGGTTATTGTCATTACAATAAATGCTACAGCTGCATGGGCCATATGTACATATGCTCCTTGCACATTATTAGCTAGAACCAAAACTGTAGAAACTTTATCAAGAGGTTGCATTGAGTTTTATATTCTGTTAATTGTATTTAATTTTATTTTACAAACACAAGAACATATAATAAAGTATCCTTACAACAAGGCCACCATGAACGCCACTGCCGCGGAGGTTTGGTGCGTATTCTGCCAGGTCTACTGACCTCAGCCACTCCATAACTCTGTGATTGGACCACTGGACCACTTCCGAAGGGGAGATGTTATTCTGTTAAACAGAAGTAAAAAAGAAAAAAATGAGAGACTTCCAGACATGGAAATTGTTGGTCTGCCCAGAACAAGGCTTCCCTTCCTTCAACATAAGTGAACGACTGCACACAGCTACATTCCTCCCAACAGTGGGAGAGGTCGCAATGCTTGGAAACCAGAATTTTTGCCCTGAAAGGAAGGGACAGTGGGGCAGAGTTCCCAACCGCGAGACAACCACACAATATGCAAGATGGTGGGTAGCTCTGAATTCAGTTACTGTACCTCATCAGCAGGTCGTCTACGAAGGCAGTTTGGGTTAAACTTGTTAGCATGTAAAACATGTATTGCACATTTAATACTGAGATGGTGTAGCTGGCTGGTGACTTTCAGAAAGAGAAGGTCATTCTGAAGACAAAAGAAGAAAACAAAAATTAGACCTGAAACAAAGAAGATTCAGTGGGATTATAATCTATCCACATTAGTACACACACACACATATATATATATATATATATATATATATATATATATATATATATATATATAACACAATTTATGCTTACCTGATAAATTTATTTCTCTTGTGGTGTATCCAGTCCACGGATCATCCATTACTTGTGGGATATTCTCATTCCCTACAGGAAGTTGCAAGAGGACACCCACAGCAGAGCTGTAATATAGCACCTCCCCTAACTGTCATAGCCAGTCATTCGACCGAAAACAAGCCGAGAAAGGAGGAACCATAGGGTGTAGTGGTAACTGTAGTTTAAATTTAAAAATTACCTGCCTTAAAATGACAGGGCGGGCCGTGGACTGGATACACCACAAGAGAAATAAATTTATCAGGTAAGCATAAATTGTGTTTTCTCTTGTAAGGTGTATCCAGTCCACGGATCATCCATTACTTGTGGGATACCAATACCAAAGCTAAAGTACACGGATGAAGGGAGGGACAAGGCAGGAACTTAAATGGAAGGAACCACTGCCTGTAAAACCTCTCTCCCAAATATAGCCTCCGAAGAAGCAAAAGTATCAAATTTGTAAAAATTTGAAAAAGTATGAAGCGAAGACCAAGTCGCCGCCTTGCAAATCTGTTCAACAGAAGCCTCACTTTTAAAGGCCCAAGTGGAAGCCACAGCTCTAGTGGAATGAGCTGTAATCCTTTCAGGAGGCTGCTGTCCAGCAGTCTCATAGGCTAAGCGGATTAAGCTTCTTAGCCAAAAAGAAAAAAAGAGGTTGCCAAAGCCTTTTGACCTCTCCTCTGTCCAGAGTAGACAACAAACAATGCAGATGTTTGACGAAAATCTTTAGTAGCTTGTAAGTAAAACTTTAAAGCACAGACAATGTCCAGATTGTGTAACACAAGGATTGAACCACAATCTCTTGATTGATATTCTTGTTAGATACCACCTTAGGTAAGAACCCAGGTTTGGTACGCAGGACTACCTTATCCGTATGAAAAATCAGATAAGGAGAATCACATTGTAAGGCAGATAGCTCAGAGACTCTACGAGCCGAGGAAATAGCTACAAAAAAATATAAAAAAAAAAAAAAAAAAAAGAACTTTCCAAGATAAAAGTTTGATATCTATGGAATGAAGAGGTTCAAACGGAACTCCTTGAAGAACCTTAAGAACCAAGTTTAAGCTCCATGGTGGGGCAACAGGTTTAAACACAGGCTTGATTCAAACTAAAGCCTGACAAAATGCCTGAACGTCTGGAACATCTGCCAGACGCTAGTGCAAAAGAATAGACAGAGCAAAAATCTGTCCCTTTAAGAAACTAGCTGACAATCCTTTTTCCAAACCTTCTTGGAGAAAAGATAAAATCCTAGGAATCCTGACCTTACTCCATGAGTAACCCTTGGATTCACACCAATAAAGATATCTACGTCATACCTTATGGTAAATTTTCCTGGTGACAGGCTTTCGTGCCTGTATTAAGGTATCAATAACTGACTCATAGAAGCCACGCTTTGATAAAATCAAGCATTCAATCTCCAGGCAGTCAGCCTCAGAGAAATTAGATTTGGATGGTTGAAAGGACCCTGAAGTAGAAGGTCCTGTCTCAGAGGCAGAGACCATGGTGGAAAGGATGACATGTCCACTAGATCTGCATACCAGGTCCTGCGTGGCCACGCAGGTGCTATCAGAATCACCGATGCTCTCTCCTGCTTGATCTTGGCAATCAGTCGAGGGAGCAGAGGAAACGGTGGAAACACATAAGCCAGGTTGAAAGACCAGGGCGCTGCTAGAGTATCTATCAGTGTCGCCTTGGGATCCCTGGACCTGGATCCGTAACACGGAAGCTTGGCGTTCTGGCGAGACGCCATGAGATCCAGTTCTGGTTTGCCCCAAAGGAGAATCAGTTGTGCAAATACCTCCGGATGGAGTTCCCACTCTCCCGGATGAAAAGTCTGACGACTTAGAAAATCCGCCTCCCAGTGCTCTACACCTGGGATATGGATAGCTGATAGGTGGCAAGAGTGAATCTCTGCCCAGTGAATTATTTTTGAAACTTCTAACATCTCTAGGGAACTTCTTGTTCCCCCTCGATGGTTGATGTAAGCTACAGTCGTGATGTTGACCGACTGAAATCTAATGTACCTCAGAGTTGCTAACTGAGGCCAAACCTGAAGAGCCTTGAATATCGCTCTTAGTTCGAGAATATTTATTGGAAGGAGAGACTCCTCCTGAGTCCACGATCCCTGAGCCTTCAGGGAGTTCCAGACTGCACCCCAACCTAGAAGGCTGGCATTTGTTGTTACAATAGTCCAATCTGGCCTGCGAAGGTCATACCTTTGGACAGATGGACCCGAGATAGCCACCAGGAAGAGGATCCCTGGTCTCTTGGTCCAGATTCAGTTGAGGGGCCAAATCTGTGTAATCCCCGCTCCACTGACTGAGCCTGCATAGTTGCAGCGGTCTGAGATGTAAGCGTGCAAACGGCACTATGTCCATTGCCGCTACCATTAAGCCGATTACTTCCATACACTGAGCCACCAAAGGGCACGGAATGGAATGAAGAACCCAACAGGAATTTAGAAGCTTTGATAACCTGGACTCAGTCAAGGTAAATTTTCATTTCTACAGAATCTATCAGAGTCCCTAGAAAGGAAACTCTTGTGAGTGGGGATAGAGAACACTTTTCCTCGTTCACTTTCCACCCATGCGACCTCAGAAATGCCAGTAATACGTCCGTATGAGACTTGGCAATTTGGAAGTTTGACGCCTGTATCAGGATGTCGTCTAAATAAGGGGCTACTGCTATGCCCCACGGCCTTAGGACCGCCAAAAGCAACCCTTGAACCTTTGTAAAGATTCTTGGGGCTGTAGCT